>NW_007579075.1:159504-161628 GCF_000690725.1 Stegastes partitus | reverse complement strand
TTTGCACACACTGGAGTAATACTGCAGTGAAGGCACCAGTCATGAACGAAGCATTTTTAACTCATGTGATTGGACGATCTCTGTTCAGGATCTGGGTTTAGCTAACAGTTAAGTTGACTGTGCATCAACGAGATCAGTACAAGTCTAAAAGTTTAATTACAGACATCAGGTTTTGGTGTTTATTCTGTAGAAAAAACACAAAATGATAACTCTGTTCTTAGGCCACAGTTTTCGCTCGTACGACAATAAAGCAAATGTACAAGATCAAATGTTAATACTTTCTTTAATTACCAGCAGCCTTGGACAACCTAAAGGTCTTTACAAACTAGGTGGAAAGCTTCTCTACTGTATATCCACAGTGTGCCCATATTTTCAGCTTTCATTTGAAGCAGCAACTTTACTACACATTCTCATTAAGTTGCTGAAAGGCATTCTAAGAAACAGGAAATCATTAACTGAAGTAAGAGGGTAAGAGGTAAGTTTAAGGAAAGTAGTTACAGCAAATAAATTGCAATATAACTTCAAAGAACTCTCGAAATGCACTGAACATACTAATGTGATTGTATTTAAGAGTTTAACGCAGGATTTAGACGTACACGCAGACATTTTGCTTTTAGGACGGTGGTGGTGGAGGAGAATCTTTGCTGCTGCATCCCATCATACCCACGCCACCGTGGAGCATCATTAGACGGAGAAAACTCAAAGGACACTAAAGAGCAAGAAACATTCAGGTGACCAACCTTTGCTGCAACATTTTGTGAAATGCGACCATGTCTAAATCTGCAGCTTCTGTGACATTAATGTGACGGCGATGTCCTTTTCCACGAGTTTCAACTTTCTTATGCAATGCTAATGAGCTCACTTCCTCGCCGAGGAGCTGCCAGCACATGTGCATGCTGATGACACACAGATTTGATTTTGGCATCGATTAATGAAGGGCTCTTATTTTGGCAGACTGCTGCACGAGAATTACTAACAGGATAAGCGAGAATTCCAATTATAGGGCCCCCTTCACGTAAAAGCAATACTTAACAAATGGGTGCTTTGGATTTCATGAAATGCGCGGCCTTATCACGCTGTTTTTTTTGTAATTTTGGCTACACTAATTCGACTAATTTACTGCGGCAAAACCACTGAGTGTGGATGCATCCCTCCTGAAATAGAAGATTCCCATCGCGGCTTTCTTCGACCTGGCTTTATCTCAGCACACCACAATATAACTTTACGTGCGAGCTCTGTCACAGCTGCTTAGTATTCCTCTTGTGCTTGCATGTAGCGTTCGGTGTGGCCCGGAGCTGTCCGCTGGCTTTACTTCACCGATAATGTTTGATGACTGTTTCATTATCGTCCTCCGTGGTGCTTATGACTGACATGTCGTCTTGTTCAGTCAGAAGACTCATTAAGGCACACCCCGGAGAAGAAGCACAAGGGTGTGAACAAGATAATGCTGTAGCTCATTCAGAGACATTCACAGACCGTCTAGGGCAGAATGTGCCGAGCTCCTGCAGAATTATCTATTCAATCTTCTCTTCACTGGGGTCAGAAAAGGCAAGAAGGTGGCACGCCTCTAGGAAATTAATCTCCCTGCATGCCTTTCACCGGAGTCACATCTGAGAGAAAAGATGGCTTTTCTTTCCTGGCTCTGTCTTTTCCCCCCACCTCTCCTTCTTTTTCCCCTCCGTACTATGCAGCACCTCTTTGTCAGTAGCTTTCGGGAACCTTTTTCGGTCTCGGGATTACTGCTGCCAGGTTTGCCGTTGCTCCTGTGTTTAGGGGTGTTGCCATTTGTCATTGCTGTCTTAGATGTCTGCGTCGGTCTGGCTGCAGAGCTGGCTGCACATGCGAGTTCATCTTCCACTGCCATTAGAGCTAAAATGTTAACTCATTTAAGCAGTATGATCATCAGTTACAGCACTGACATGCGCATTCCACTTCACTTGCCTCCAATACCCTGGTGGCTTTTTGTTTGGACAGGTTGATCGATGACTGGAGAGATAGCATCTGTTTAGGTCTCTGTCTTGTGGCAGGAAGGACGGCGGCATTATTGCGATATGAAAGTTTGCTTTATTGGCGTCACTGCCACCTAGATTTATTTCCTAAATGAGTTCAGGGGGGCGTTTTTTT
>NW_007579075.1:151090-158688 GCF_000690725.1 Stegastes partitus | reverse complement strand
AAGACTAAAGCGAAGGCATGTGAGCGTGAGAGCTGTTTCCAAGCTATCACCGTTGTGCCGTTACGACTTGGCGCCGTGGAGATGGAGGAGCCACTTGAGAAACTGCCAACTGAGACCAAACTTCCGTCACAACTCCATATTTTACGCTAAAGTGACAAAACAGTAATGACAGCTTATCAGTATTCGAGTATTTGTGGCCTCCCAGCAGCTCCAGATGGGAGCTGGGTACCTCGCATGCTATTTATCTAATCTGTATTTATAACAGATTGATTTCTACCCCCGCCGCTGACAATCTTTTAATTTTTTAGCTCCAGCATCTCACCTGCGGTAGTACTCTGAGGAGGCCAGACTCACACCGCCGCAGCATAGCAAATGGAATCAGCCATCATGAAAACGGCTAAAGAAATTATATGAAGGAGACCAAGGCTATACACAGCGGGGGGAGAGATTCGTTTAGTGCAGACAGTCAGCCATAGTATATGGACTTGCTGGGAATCTTGGCAGCAGCTAAAACAGATCTACTTAGCACAGAACAGAATCATTCCTCTGCCAGAGGAAGCCAACTGGCTTTGCATGCAGGAGAGCGATGAAAAAAGAGCAGCGAAATATCTTTTATCAAATTAGAAGTTCACAGGGATGTTCTGCAAGCATGGGGGGAAAATACTTATATTTATATAAAAAGCAATTTATCTAAGATATCCTGGAAATTCAACCTTTATCTGAAATTAATAACAGTGATAAAAAATAATGATTTCTCCACTTGGGACTGATGTATACGCTCTAATATTCCTCCACTTTCAGGAGTGTTGTCAGAACTGTAATCGTAAATTGCTCGCGGCCACGAGTGAGGACAAAGGAAGCGATTCGGATCTAATGACTGAGGCCAACTCTCCCAGACATCATCCGCTAACTCGATCTTACCACATTACCTATATTAACCGATCCGTTCCCTCATCAGCCCCCCGCGTCCTTCCCTCAGTTTAACAAAAAGGTTGATGAGGACACAGTTAATGGCGAGCACGCGGCATCGAAAGCAAAAGACGCGCTGATTGCAGAATAACAAACAGAAAAGAGATTCAGTTAGGTGTGTAATTGGCAAAGATACCTGTCTGCTGTGAAGAACATGAATCATATCTTCCGCGGGCAGATATTCATTATCGTTACTGTTTACGCTCTGTAGGTGCACTGTTGACTTTGCATGTTTTTACCGAGTGATCCACGATTAGGAAAGTCAAGTCTACATTTGTACAGCGTGATGCCAGCTATGAACAAACAAAGTGGAGATGAAAATAACACAGACAGCTGTGGTGATGGAACTGTTTAACTTTATTAACAGGAGGGAAAATGTGTCATCACCAGAAATATTCCTTTTAGCAGGGCTAGTACAACACATAGAGGTGCTGTTTTAAATTTATCAAACACAAATGCAACTCTACAAAAGCTTGTTTGTGTAAAATTTAAATTGCATTTGAAGGATTTGCAATTTCCTGTAAATTTTCCAGATGGTTGTCGAAGCAAATTTCAGTCGTAAGGTGAAGTGCTAACACTAAAGGTTTGCTTTAAATCAGCCCCTTTTCCTGCCAATCACTTGTTCTAGTGGAGTGGACACTCCATATGTAAATCCATCAGAATTATTCTGTCTTCACTCTAAGCTGGTGCTCATGCATCGGTCATTTTTTGACATATGTTGCACTGATTTGTGGGATTGTTAGAAGAAAATGATTGTAGGAGCTTCAGTAGAAGGCAACTGGACTTCTTCTTTGCTGATTGTTGAAGATATTTCACCTGTCATCCAGGACATTTCATCAGTCCTCAGTTCAAACTGATTGATGGAAAGTCACGGGTATTTATTTCGACCTGCTCGCCACATGGCTGATGGTCTGTTCACGACCCAAGGATCACATACGTCGAGGTGTGAATAGTTGTGGAACTGCCACGCGAGGGATGACTCAGAGTATTAATGGTGGGAAAACTTTCTAGGAACTAATAAATGTGTATATGTGTATAATGAATAGCTGACAAGTGGTTCTGTAAACCCCCTCCTCTAGGTGATGCATGAATCGTCTTCAAGAACCGATAAAGCAAAGTTATGGATGACTGAGAGTCTACACAGACATTTTGCAGAAAGCCATAGGCATGACTGTTTTGTTGTTTTGTAGAATTTTTGAGGGTACTATGTAGAGATTACATTTACACATGCACTCAAATAGTGGATATTAAATATAATAAAAAACTGGGAATGAGTTTGGACACAGCTAGCAGTTCTGTACGATTATGGTTTTGCCCTTAATGCACCAAAAGCAAAGACGTTGTCAGGATCTTGAAACACTGGGGCCTTTGCACGGCTCAAAATTCTTTAGATTTCCGCCCAAAAAGCTGCACCATTCTCAGTTTAATTCAGAGCACAAGTCATTAAAACTGTGAGTCGCTCTGATCTAGCAGAAGCTTTTGGACAGGTGCGTGAGGCTGGCTTCAACAAAGTGAAATCAAAGTAAACAAAACGAGTGTAGTCCTCGTTCTCGTTCAGCCTCGTTATTATTTTGATTTTCAGCAGCAGGAGCAAAACCCGAAGAAAAAAGAAAAGCTTTAATGTTGATCAAGCTGTCCTATTCTAGACTGTATGTTGCAAGTACTTCTGAACACTGACCCACCCTGGTCTCGTAGCTTCAGCGTCTGTTGTGCCACAAGAACACTTTTGAACTGTGACAAACGTGAACTGTGGGAATAACTTATAAGAAACGCCGAGTAGGTCACCAGCTAAAGTGCTTTCTTCTGCACCAGCCTGAGCTTGTAGACTAAAACTAATAAGCCTTCCTCCACCTCCTGGAGTCTCACCTGTCCTTGTCGCCATCATTCTTTTTCTTTTCAAAAAGCTTCTTATATCTATATACTTTCAATGTTGCCTTGGTGAATTAGTTAGCTGCTGGAATGATGAAAAGATTTAGATTTAGGGCTCCTTATACAACATCCTGTAGGCTCAGACCTAAAGACACTGAAGGAACACTTCTGGAATCATCTGTACAGAATTTCATTGCAACGGTTGGTCCTCTGAAAACCACAAACGCCAACCCCACGGTGAGAAAAGGTCAGAAGATCACCAAAGTACGAAGGATTCATGGTACTGTGCACCGTGGACATCTGCACCAAGCTCCACACAGTCCGTCGTAATCCATCCATCCATCCATGAACGAGATATTTTGTGCTGAAACGATTCAGTGGCTGCCATCCAGAAAGCTCTTAGCATGACTATAAAGCCTTTTTTCCCCCCAATGTGGCTACAACTACTCACAGCAAAGACAGACTGCTGGTCAGAGAAATAAGTTTTAAAATCCATCTCACAACAAATGGCAGCCTGTTTACCTCGTAGCTTATTGGGTACTTCCAGTAAACGGACACTAAAAACAATCAACCTGATGCCGGCTACGTGATAATGCACAAAAATGAGCAAAGTCAGATCATGTTGTAATAATAATACCTCCACTTCTTTGCCTGTCACCTGGTTATTTCTTGTTGGCCTGAAGACTGTTGTAAAATGCAAACTGGGATTAACTCCAGTATGAAAGTTCGGTCAAGTCACCTGATAAAAGTCCAGCATTAGTAAGAACTACAAGCAAGACTGAACTCGTGTGCAGCAATAAAAGAAATGAGGCGATGATCATTCAGTGTTAGTGGCTAAAAAGGATAAACCATCTATCATACTGTAGAAATGTTTTTTCCTAAAAGAGAGGAACAACTCCACCCTAGTCTTGAAATGACGTAGCAGAAATAAAACTAATCAAACTAGGCTTGGAGATGTTTTTCTTCTCTGCTATGTCTGAAAGGTATGGGACAGCTGAGGTGGATTTTAGTCAGATTCTAAGTGCGTATTAATTGCTCGTCACAGGGAGGACAGAACAATATGTAGAGATCAAATCGAGTAGAGATCTACATCTCAGCCTCCATGTGGTGCTTTCTCTTAGTGGTGGTGTCTAATAAGACACTTTAGAGCAGAGATCTCCAACTCCGGTCCTCGTGAGCTACCGTCCTGCAGGTTTTAGACGTTACTGCAACACACCTGACTGAAATTAATGGATCATTAACAGACTTGTGTAGAACTTGATAACAAGCTGTTGGAGATCCATTAAACTGAGTCAGGTGTGTTGCAGTAACGTCTAAAACCTGCAGGACAGTAGCTCACGAGGACCGGAGTTGGAGATCCCTGCTATAGATCATCTAAAGACAACGTGATGAACCAATACTAGACAAGACATGAATACTCGTATTCTAGAACAGTGGTCTCCAACCTTTTTAGCACCACGGACCAGTTTTAAGCAAGAACATTTTCTACGGACCGGTCAACAAAAAATTATTGTTTTTTCTATTAAAAAATTTCATAAATGAATAAAATTACTTGCTAAAGACATGTTTGCGTTTTCTCTACTGTCTCAGTATCAAGTCTCTCCCACTTTCCAACGAAGCTGAGATGTTTGTTTTTTTATTAATTTTGGCAACTGTTTGACCGACGGCTTCGTTTAACGGATAAAAACCGACGGAGTCAAGTGCGAGAAACAAGCGCAGACGGATGCGACGGGAAGACGAGCTAGTCATTTTTCAAAATAAAACACCCTGTAGACTCCGCTGGAAAAAAAAAAAAAAAACAAGAAAATGTTTTTTTCCTTTTTGTGCGGCCCAATACCAAATGACTCCCGGCCCGGTACCGGTCCACGGCCCGGTGGTTGGGGACCGCTGTTCGAGAAAATGATCAGTTGAAATGATGGAACAAATCTGACCTGTCTGAGGACTGCGTGTCGTATATTATAGGATGCATGTATGAGGTTCAAATACAGGTGCTTGTCATATATCTTTTTTTCTAGAGTTTAGAGCACAGGACGGTTCTAAAGAAATTTACTCATTTGATTTAGATCCTTACTGTCAACACAAAAAAAGAGATTCATACTGCAGGAAATAAGAGTCATTCTTTAAGAGATGTTCATGTTGGGACTGAAATATGTCAGATCAAGTGTTTACGCTACATTCCCTGGTTCCATTGCTGCTTGTTAGAGTCACAGATACACAGTTTTTACGATTATTTATGTACTTATTTACCTCCTATTCTGATTATTGGTCGTTCAGTTGTGGCAGTTGTTGTAGAAATAAATACAACAAACAGAGAGGGGCTGGTTTGGGAGACAGAACGAGGCCAGAGGAAGCCAGGTAAATGTGTACAAACCAATTTCAGTGGCAAAATTAGATATGGCACACAGCTCTGTCCTGATACATGATATGTTTGCTGCCCTGCAACACCCCTTCTCTGTATATTGCTTCAATAAAGACATTTCTAAATCTCTTAGGAAGCGAGATTTGTTGTAAGCAGTCCAATTCTGAAATTCTAGATTTAAATTAATGTTCTTTTTATTACTGCACGGCTTATTTTTTTATTCGCTTTAAATTAAATTTTATGCCTCTTGGTTTTATTGTACATTCGACATTTAACTATGTGAGTATTATTTTATTTTTTTCTGTGGTTTTATGCACTCAATCTGAGAGTGGGAGGCTGTGGAGAGTTTTTTTTTTGTGGTGAAGTGTATTGTTTAAGAGCTGAGAGATTATTGCAAATCCTCTATCCTTGTAAAGTCATGTGGGGACAGTCGCAGGATCAGCTGTTTCAGCTTTTGGGTAATATGTGTTTCAATAAAGCGCATCTTCTTCTTTCATAGGAAATTTATACACGTTGGGGTTGTTTTCCGGGTTTAAACAGCAGACATATGGAACACTGGCAGGAAATATTGTCTGTTGGCAGCCGCGCTCACAAAAAAATATTGATGACTACTGTATAGCAGCCTTGAAAAAGCCATGAGTCAAACCCTGGCAACGAAAGACTGGAAGATCAAGAGTAAGAACAACAGAGAAAATACAAATATGTCTTGGCAGCTGCTTATATGTTTGTGTGTGCAGCGCATGCGGTATGCCACCACTTTTCTGTGTGTGTGATGCCTGAGCGGGGAGCAAAACTCTGCTGGGCGACTGGGGAGAGCTTTGAGCTGCTGGATGCTGTTTTGTAAGGATGATTAATGACTAGACTTTGGCGTGCAGCTCTGTGAAACCATTGTAGCCTTGGAGCCTGATCTTCCTCCATCTAACACACTGAGAGACAGACAATATTGAAAAATGTGTGTTTGCCTCATCAACAGCGCGGTTTCATAAGGAACACGCGACGTCGTTAGGCTGAACGAGGTGAAACGTGTTGTTCCTTATGTACGATTCATCAGCGACCTAATCAGATTCAGAATGTTTAGAGTAGTTTATATGTTTGTGCTGTCAATTAATATTTCATAGGTGAGCATCAGTGTGACAGATTGTACTCCTATTTTATTTATTTTTTTATTACTCTCTGTTGGGTTTTTTTTTCATTCTCTCCTCAGTACATGCTGGAGCTCTGCCTATTTATCCCTCAGCTCATCATCCTATGCTTACAGTCTTTGTATTTCTCGGTACTTCTTTGTCAGCATTGTCCTATTTCCTTTGTTTCATCAGCTATTGTTTACCTCCATAACCACCTCTTCAACTCTTTTCCTCTATTCACGAGCCTCCCCCTCTCCTCCAAATGCACCTCCTTTTCTTCCGATATGTCACTTAGCCTGTAGTGGAAGACGAGGTTCACCAGCACATAAATATTCATATTCATACAAAGGCATCTTCGGGCTCGTTTGTCTGCGTTTGTTTGACTGAAGCGTCAGCTAAATACCTCTGTTGCTGGAGAGTGCAACGCTCAAGGTCCTGCTAGTAATTGAGAAAAATTACGTGAAGTTCATCTTTACATATAGTTTTCAGTGTTCTGTTAGAATGGAGAGTATGTGGTTCTTATTGATTGGATGTTGTGGGTTACAGTTCAAGTTTTCAGAAAAGTTTGAGAAAAACAGTGCAGATAGAAGCTATTAATTTGAAGAACACATTATCCCAAAACAAAATTAAATGAAAAGTTAACTTCTGGCTAATGAAAGTGTAATAAATAAGGTTATTTGGGTAATTGGTTAGTGATTGTCCAATCAGAGCTTTGCACTCATAATTACGCAGCGCGAGCTTTTCAGGCTGTTACCTTCTCCACATGTCAGAAGAGTGTACAGGAAGCATTCAGAGTGATTCTCTATATGTGGATCTGTGGAGAGAATCTTGACCTTAGCAAAACCGATAAAGAGCACAAGTGTGATGAATGGATTACCCGGTATGTATGTGGGCTGCATGTGTCAGCGTTGTTGTGTTTATTTACTGAATGCAGCATTAACGCCACTTGAGCCAAAGAGACATTGGTAGTGGGTTTACAGGTCATGTTAAATACTAGGTTGGTTCACAATAACACTTTACAGGTTGTCCTGCTTTCAGTTTCTGCCTCACACTCTCACACGAATGCCCTTATTTTATGAAACGGATTTTTATATAGGATGAACAGGTTCTCTCTGCATGAGCTAATTCCACATTTTAGCATCAATTTTGATCCAAAAACACAACTGAAAGCTGAAAAGGCAAAGTTTGTGTGGCTTGAACGCACAGAGACCTCTTCCAAATGACAAAGTTTTTCCTAAATCAATTTACTGTACAGTTCCACAACTGTTAGGAGTAAA
>NW_007579075.1:130306-150753 GCF_000690725.1 Stegastes partitus | reverse complement strand
GTTTAGCTTGTTGCTTCCAGCTGCATGAAGGAGTCTTTCCTCTGAGTTTGTTAAATACTCGCAGCTTTCCTACAACTGCAGAACTTTAAAATTGAGATACTTTAAGCATATGACGCAACACAAACAAAAAATCTGTGCTTTTCTTCAGACAGGTGAGCTGCCGCACAGGGTCACCGTTTGTAGGCTGCAGTTAAATCATTTATTACATCATGCTGTCCTCATGCTTAGTGCTGAGCTCCATCCCAGCTGTTGGGATATTTTTTATTTTACTGCCAGTAAGACTCTAAGAGCCAGTTTTCTCTAGACAGTAAAAGAAATTTTTTTGTGGTTTTTTTTGTGTCATGTCAGCTTTATTGTTATGGATTTTGCCGTTTTCCTTCTTAAATTCAAAGTCTCACAGCATTGTGATCACTGCACCAAGCACATTGGTGCTTCTCGTATAGGATGTGACCTTTCTAACCATCAAAGTGACTGTTTGTGTTTGTGTGGTGGTAATAATGTAGACAGATAAGTAGCTATTACACAAAGAAGGAAAAAAAACTACTAATTAAATTGTGTCAGCAAGACAGAAAGCAGATGAGGATGCTTTATTAGTAACTGAGTATTTGTGGTACGCTGTGTTGTTGGACTTGAAGCTTTATGAAAGTGAACTTCTCCCCCTCAGATACTCTTTCTTGCCGGGCTGTTTAAAAGGTCAGTTCACTAAAATTAATAACAGTGCCCATTATCTCAATAACCTCTAGTAGTCGCCTATCTATCCACCAGCCCTCTGGGATCTACTCTGTCGTGTTTTTTCCACCACATTTTCACAACTTTCCCTACAAATACATCGTAGTGATCGCTCTCACTAAGCATCCAAAGAAGGTGATAAAATCAGAACCTTTTTCCTACTACACTTGCCTATAACATTTCTAACCTGCCCTACAACGCTTCTTATTTCCATGTTCGCTACTTGGATCATCCACTGCATCAAACGCAGGCCTTAAGCATGACATCATGTAAAGCCATCAAGTGATGGGGTTAACAGGGTTCTTTTTTTTCCTAATGATTCAACATTAAAATGTCAGCTGCAGTCTGGGTTCTAGGTTGAGCTGAATTAGCTACCTCGGTACGGTTGATAAAATCTGACAGCCAACAGTTGGTGACTACAAATGAGCCTGATTGTGTGTACGACTGTCTGAAATCAAAGAATTTCTAGTGGAAACTCTCCTGCAGCTATGAATGTATCCTACATATGTGACATGAGGATGACTGTGTAGTTAGTGTAGCAACAGGCGGACAGACCTTAGCGAACAATCAGTCATCCTCTGCTGTGTAGTTTGCAAATTCAAATTCAAACAACTTTATTTGTCCCCGAAGGGCAATTCATTTTACAGTCTACCAGACGGGTGACATAAAAACAACAATCACAAACATTCAGGCACTCCGTCAGTGGCAGTCAATAAACATGTGAGGACAAA
Organism: Stegastes partitus; assembly: GCF_000690725.1. NCBI lineage: Eukaryota > Metazoa > Chordata > Actinopteri > Pomacentridae > Stegastes > Stegastes partitus. Next base: position 149,293 of record NW_007579075.1, on the reverse strand, counting down.
AGCTGCCAACACACAGGTCGCCATGGAGATAGTAAATAATAAATAAAACAATAGCAAATAAATACAATGCCTGGCCATTTCTACTTGCTGCCATCAGTAGCGTTAAGAAGCGTGATGGCAAAAGGGATGAAAGAATTCACTGTTTGTTTTCCTAGAGGGGGGCAAGGTAGCGCCGTCCTGGAGGGCATCAAACAGAATTTGTGGTTTAGGACGTGGTCATAATCTGTCTGGCTTACTGGACGATTCTCTTTTCACAGAGACAGCTCAGGTCAGACATCTGGGCTCCTATGATCTTGGAGCACACTTGGTCTCAAAGTTTTTTGAGCTGATTTTGGACAATTGCAATGTGCTGATTCCAAATATGACATTGGTTTTGCTCAATGAGGTCAAAACTTTGATTTGTTGAAACATGCAATTTACTTGTATTTACCTTTACGGATGTTTACGCTCATGAACTTCTGGATCATTTAGCTTATGAAAAGGATTAGAAAATGATTTTTTTTCCCCTCTAAAATCTGATTTCATTTGAGAAATACAAAAAAAAAAAAATCAACCGCTAATGTCAAAAAATGTAATCGATTTAGTGGTAAAATCGATTTTTCAAAATCCACCCATCCATCATCTATACACCGCTTCATCCTCACTAGGGTCTTGGGGGGCTGGAGTCTATCCTGACTCAGGGTGAAGGCAGGTTCACCTGGACAGGTAACCAGTCTATCACAGGGCTACACTTAGAGACAGACAACCAAGCACACTCACATTCACACCTACGGACAATTTACAATCACCAATTAACCTCAACATGTTTCTGGACTGTGGGAGGAACCCACACTGGAGAGAACCCACGCTGCACGAGGAGAACATGCAAACTCCACGCAGAAACATCCTGGGTGTCCTCAGTGGGACGCGAACCGGCAACCTTCTTGCTGCGAGGCAACAGTGCTAACCACCGCTCCACCTTGCAGCCTAATCTTGGAGCAGATGTTGACAATTCTGCTGAGACTATTCTTGTCCTACACAACAAATAAAAGAGAACGTTAAAAGACTATCAATAAAGGAATGATAAAAATTACATCAAAGTCTGTTAGAAACATTAAAAGAGTTAAACTTTTACAGGTAACTGCTCGGCTTGTCATGAGTTCCACCCAGCATGTTCACGTCAGAGCGCTACAGTTATAAATGCTGGTCCTGAAATTATAAATAACCTTTAATTCTGTCGTTAGGAGACAATTTACAGGACGGATCATAACTTGTTAGAACCTCAGACAACTTTTCGCCATAAACACAAAACTGAGCTCCCTTTTATATTATTGACTACCTCAGCTATCATGTATTATGAACTAGAAAGCTGAGGGACAGACACCCTGCAGGCATTTCAGAGCGGAGATAGCCATACGCCTATAAATTCTGCTCATAATCCCGACCAGAGAGAAGCCTTGACTATTCGAGCCTCTTCTCGAAAAGTATTCCTTCTGTGTAACTTCAGTTTCCCCTTCAACTTCTTTCTCTTAAACGTATTTCTATGTACTTAGAAGGAGAAGCTGTCGGCCGCCCAGATGCCTAAGTGTTGGTAATAAAGTACGTACTCATCTGGGGATGGAACTAATTAGTGTGTTTAGTCACAGAGAAAAGCAGCGAGTTTATTAGTGTTGAGCTTAAACACACTCAACATCAAAAACAAAAGCATTTTGCATAGTTTAAATTTGCAGACAGTGTGTCACAGACGAATTTGTGTTCCATTGCAACATCGCTAATAGAGACAGTAAATGAAAACCACACTGAACCTTGGGGGGAGGGGGGGAACACTTTTAAACACGGATATCCAATTTATAAATCAAAAAATCTAATCAGGTTTATTGTCACGTTGCTGTACATACACAGCAGTACAGGCAAGATGAGAGAGAGCGCTTCTTCAGGATTATTCAACCAGCAAGTTTTGCGGAATGAACGTCTGGGATGGACAAGACACTCAAAACGTTCACTCTCGCTGCCTCCTGAAGGGGGCGCTGCGTCTATGCACGCCGCCATCACCATGACAACAACAACAACAACAACCATATTGTTATATTACAGTTAAAATACCGCATTCTTGTATGACCAAGACACGCTTATAGCAGCACTGTCAAGGTTGTTTCATGGTGCACAGCTTTGTCTTTGTTGCTGTACGTAGAATTACTACTAGATGTAAAATCAGTGACTGCAGTGCATTACATAACATAACATGCAGTCTAACCTCAGTGTGTATGTATTTGCACTTGTAGACTATCGGCCCAAAGGAGGGCTGGCAGGTGTACAGCTCGGCCCAGGATGCTGATGGGCGCTGCATCTGCACAGTGGTGGCACCAGAACAGAGCCTCTGCTCCAGAGATGCCAAGAGCAGACAGCTCCGCCAGCTACTGGAGAAGGTAAGCGCGTGTAAAGGGGGGTTTTACCACCCTCATGCAGCATGCATAAGCACTCTTCTGCAAAGGATGGGAGCGACGGTGGAGTCTGTGCAAGCTTTATTTTCCTTTCCACGAGGACTGTAACACTCCTCCTAATATTAGATGTTTGATTGTGTGCATTGAAGACACGGACGCTAGGCTTTGCCATGTTTTTTCAACAACAGCCTGTTAGACATTCAGGCACGCAGGCAGCCTCGCCAGGGAAAACCCATCAAAGTGCCTTTCAATTAGTTGCAGTGAAAGGAATGAAGGAGCGAAGGGAAGCCATCATCGGTTCACTTGCAGCATTAACCAAACTATGCTGCGCCATAATACTAACAGGCCAATCTGCGCAGGGGAACTCCGTTTCAGGTGATTATGTACGATGGCTTGTTCTATTCCAGGTGCAGAACATGTCTCAGTCCATTGAGGTGCTGAACCTGCGGACTCAGAGGGATTTCCAGTACGTCATGAAGATGGAGAACCAGATGAAGGGCCTGAGGACCAAGTTCAGACAGATTGAGGACGACAGGAAATCCATCATGGCCAGAAACTTCCAGGTATTCTGCAGCGTTGTTTCACCCTAACCTGCATTAATGAAATGTTCAAGGCATCTCCTGTGTTTAGCTTTTATCAGTATTGTTTTCATGCACCATTTTCCATAATAAACAAGCTTTCAAGTATAATTCAGTCTTTTTTTCATGTCGACCTCAGCTGCAAGCATTTAATTATGACATTTCTTCTTCAGGTCTCTGTTGTTTGAGCTCTAAATTACTGCCAGTGGCTAATAACTATCAACCACATTCTTCTTTGGCATTAACAGAAATATAGAACATATTCACTACAAAATATCCAGAAACTAATTCAGAAAACACCTACATCTTTGATTGTTTCTGAGGTTGTTTTGCTGCTGGAGCTTCCCTGTGTGGATTGCACTGGACAGCTGGTATGGGAGTAGGATAGCTCTGATGTGGCGGCTTGCCAGACACTGAATGAGCTGGAAAAATAAGTGTGTTGAATAACCAAGCGCATAGCAGGAAGATGAGAAATAAAGCCATGGTGGACCACCGGCGAATTTGAAAATCTCATGAACATTGTACAAGAGAGAACATAGATACATAGATTTTCTTGTGTTTAATAAGCTGATGTGGTGCCGTGGCAAACTGCAGCAAAACTTGAATTCAGGGACTTTTTCTAATCAGTCTTTCTGTCTCCTGTTCATGGACACGTTCTTTTGATAATAAATATTTAACGTGTACTGAAGCAGGGTTTGCTCCTTTGTCAAACTCTGTCAAACAAACTGGAGTTTTGTCTTTTCCTGACCGTCACACCTGTCCACATTCTTCTCCCTCTCTCTCCCCATTTCTGCTGCTGTTGCTGTCACTTGTGCAGGAGCTTAAGGACAAGATGGACGAGCTGAAGCCGTTGATCCCCGTGCTGGAGCAGTACAAGATGGATGCTGCGCTCATCTCCCAGTTCAAGGAGGAGATCAGGAACCTGTCTGCGGTGCTGACAGGCATCCAGGAAGAACTCGGGGCCTATGACTACGATGAGCTTTATCAGCGAGTCCTGCGATTAGACAGCCGGCTCCGCAGCTGTATGGGCAAACTAAGTGAGTGGTGCACACTGCAGGTAGCCAGACGCTCGGATAAGTCGGAATTCATTTTAATGTTATCTTCAGTGAGCCAATACAAGCTGCACGTGTAAGTGCGCGGTGTTGGCTGCAGCCTTATCGGAGATAGTACTGGCAGTGCTACTAGTACATAAATACTAGCTCAAGTGGTGAAAGGATAATATTTGTATGATGCCAGAAATTTTCAAAGCCATATTGTTGCCATAGAAACAGTCTTTTTACCCTCATGGTGTAATGCTGGGTGAAGTAACCGGTGGGGAAACGTAAATTAAAAGTACATTGTATAGCTCATCCTTTTGGTTTGATGTGTATTTGACTGCAAAAGGTGTTTTGTTCATTCCAAGGAACCTGCCGGGCTGCTTTTAGTAGATGTCTACTTTCACTCGCCTTAATGTTATTTATTTGATTTTTTTTTTTGCTTTTTTGCCATTACATCCCACACCAACATTTGCTTCCTGGAGAAAAAAAAATGTGGTTAATGGCAATGTGCTTTCACTAGATTTCATGCCAGGAAAACAAAAAAGAAGCAAATTTGTTTCTGTTCTTGTCAACTGTGCAGTGTATTGACTGCCTTTGACAGTAAATTGTTTCAAAATCTTTAAAAGATGGGAGCTGAGAGTAACATGCCGTATCTAATTGCCTCATACCGGGCTGGAAAGGAAGCTGCTTGTGGCCTTAATATCTACAATCACAGCACCAGTTCTCCAGGGTAGTCGTTAGGATATTAATTAGTCAGCTGGCCAGGTTTCCAATTACACTGTGACTTTCAGAGGGTCTCTTTTTTGTGCCAAGGTGTGGTAAAAGTAAAAAAACACAAAATAAATACAAATAATATGACACTTTTTTGTATTTTAAGAATAAATGTTGTTTGCTAATTGTGCTATATGCAACTCTGCTGTAGTTTACCACATAATTAGCTTGTAGTTAAAGATATCTGTGACACAGAACATCTACATGTACAAAGAGCTTTGTACATTTTTAGTCGTAAAGTGCCCAAAGGAAAGTACCATAGGCTAGACATGAGCGAGCTGAGTTGCCTTTGGTTACAAACAGTAGTTGCACCATTATGCTTGAAGTTAAATAAAGCAGCTCGCTGCCGGTGCTATCTTAGTATGCACAGAGGGCACACTCTCTGGTGGCACAGGCATGAAATTGGCTTGAGAAATCTAGTTAGAGACAAAAACCACCACAGCATATCTTATCGCTGCATTTCTTTATTAACAGCGTGTGGGAAATTAATGAAAATCACTGGACCTGTTACAATAAAGACATCTGGAACCCGGTTTGGGGCATGGATGACTGATCCCCTAGCATCAACCAGAAACAACAGGGTGAGTTATGAGAGCAGGGGGCTGCTTTCCAAGGGTTGTGCAGTGTGTACAATATCTGTGTTGTGTTCGCAGAGACGGCAGAATATCACAACAGCTGAAGAGAGCACTGACTTTCATGGAGTGGGTTTTGATCTGAGCCATTTGAAATGTGGTGTAGTGACAGATTTCAAACTTCAAACTGCAGTTTTTGTAAAATAATATTAAGAAATGTTTAACCTTAGAGAATTTAGAATTTGAGATAAAAGATAGAACTTTATTAATCCTGAAGGAAATTCTTGTACAATGTGATTATATGTGATTACTGTAAAAGAGTTTAGTAGTCGTGTTTGTCAGGTCTTATTCTAACTGTTGGTTCTCGTCATCCTCTCTGATGTAGGTTTGGTATATGGACAGTTACACCAACAGCAAGATCGTGCGCGAGTACAAGACCATGGACGACTTTGTGACAGGAGTGGTCTCTCGAACCTACAGCCTCCCGTTTAAATGGGAGGGAACCAATCACATCGTCTACAACGGATCGCTTTACTACAACAAGTACCAGAGCAACATTATTGTCAAGTACAGCTTCGAGACGGGCAGCGTGCTGGCCCAGCGAGCTCTGGAGTTTGCCGGCTTCCACAACATGTACCCCTATACATGGGGGGGATACTCTGACATTGACGTCATGGCCGACGAGCTGGGAATGTGGGTCGTGTACGCGACCAATCAAAACGCCGGAAACGTCGTCATCTCTCAGATCGACCCCGACACCCTGCAGGTCCTGAAGACTTGGACCACCGAATACTCCAAAAGGAACGCGGGCGAATCGTTCATGATCTGTGGGACGCTCTACATCACTAACTCTCACCTGTCAGGAGCGAAGGTTTACTACGCTTACTCCACCAAGACTTCCACTTACGAATACATAGACATTCCTTTCCACAACCAGTACTTTCACATCTCCATGCTCGACTACAACGCCAGAGAGAGGGCGCTGTACGCCTGGAATAACGGACACCAGGTAATATTTAACGTCACCCTGTTTCATGTCATCAAAACTGAAGATGACTCTTAAACGTGATACTTTTCCAACCACGACTAAAGCACCATCATTTGTGATACGAGGACCTCCTAATTAACCATGTTATCTTTTGTCAGAAATGGACCGCGGTATCTTTACTTGCCATTACTTGAACTTTTCTAATTTGTGGCTCTGGATTCTTGGCTGAATTGAGCATGGACACCAATGACTTAATACTTTACTGGAAAACATATTCTACATTTTTTACACTTTTCCATTGCTGCTGATCGGACTGGTATGCCTTATTTGCTAAGTATTGGGTCTGCCAGCTGAAGACTCTCGATAGCTTTTGCATGAATGTCAACATTTTGTCTGCAGTGATTTGCTCTGATATAGCTGTGTTTCGTTGCAAATCTGTGACTTACTTACTTGCTTTCTGTCTATTTAAAAGCCTATTTAAAAGTATTTAAATCTTGGAAGCAGCCTATTGCATATTTGCTACCATGTAAAGTTAGCTGATTATAAAGTATAGCAGCCGTTCTTTTAAAGATGGACCTGTACAATATTGCTGTTGTCTCTGTGGAAGAAGAACATTTGTATTTTTTATAAAACAAGCCCATAGGTGGATATCCGTGCATTTTCATTAAGATTAAATATTGTACATTTCATTAAAATGGTTTTGACTGGTAACATGAATATTTCTTATGACATGACGACGAAACAATCAGCTCCATGGTTTCAGCCTATTTATTATTATTCCGACCATGAAACTGTGACTCTCCCTCGAAACGTTATCCGTCTTGTTTTGGTTGTTTCTAGTCCCGTGATAACTTGCATGAATTATGGACGCAACTTCTGATTACTCCCTTCACTGAGAGGGAGCTGGCGGTATGTTACACACTGTATATTCTGATTTCTCTCTGGGCTTTCTGGAAAATAAGTGACATGAGATAACAAACTGGTACGCTCCAAATGAGATAAAGTGATCACACATCTGCATTCAGCTTGAAGTAGCACATGTACACCTGGAGAAGTATTCAATATGAGTAGGAAAGGAAGGAACACGTTTGGCAGGTGAACCAACACACAAGCTACAGTGTCTTAGATTGTTTTTGTTGTTTCATTGGTAGCAGCAGAATCAGTACAGTAGGTGAATGTACTATTGTATGTTAGTGAGGCCTGTCTTTAGAGAGTTCTCGTGACAGGAAATGTTTCCACATGATCCAAAAACTAAAAGAATGAAGACACCTGTAGCATACCACTCACTCTTACAGATACCACTTCTAGGGAGGTCTTAATTCCAAGGTGTCACATAAGGATGGTTTGTCAGGGCTCCTTTGTGTCACCTTTCAATGCACTGGGTACCCCATTTCTGTCAGTTTCTAATTCGCTGGTTCATCTGTTGAACTCCCTCAACGTCTGAGAGAGGCATCATGAGACCACTGCAACATGTTGTCCACTATTTCAAGCAAGGAAACATATTTTGGCATGATTGTCTAGCAACCAGTAATATGGAGGAGATGCTTGTTGCAGATGGGAGACGTTTGCCCTCTAACATGGTTTGATGTTGTTGAAGAGTCGACTTGAACCCAACCCAACCCTGACTGACCTTACCCAGCAGGACAATGCAGCTCACCACACCATAAAATGTGCTCAAGAACAGCTTGGAGAACACAACGAAGAGCCCGAGGCATTGACCTGGCTTTTAAAGCTTCCCTGATCCCAATCTGATTGAGCTCAAAGAATTCAGTGAAAAAACATACCACGGGACACTCTGAGAGGTCCTGCCTCCTTGTCTCTAAAGGTTAGAGCAGCACAAGAGTGACCTGCAAGATACCAGACAGGTGGTTTTAACATTAGGGCTGATATGTGTATCACCTCACTGGTTAAGATGTCGTACTACCCTGCACATTGGAAGCTGGGGGTACCAAGTGCATTCAAATAGACGCCAAAGAGATCCTGAAGTGAGAATGTCTTGCCCCTCCAATGCGTGGGATTATTACAGGTTGCACCCATAATTCCTGCTTAGAATGACAAACATAAAAAAAGGTAAGATGAAAACATATGATGACAGTATCTCTGAGAAAAGGAGGAAGGGATTTCTCTGCTCTCAACATGAGGCTTAAGAGTATTTTTTTTGGCGTTTCAATCTACATAAAGGCGCACTGAGCTGCTGGGATGATTCATACTGCTCGCTATAATATCCATCTCCTCGCCATCGTGTCTCTACCTTCAATAACAGGGGATATGTTTGGTTTAAGCTCCCTGATGGTGGGATCATGAGAGATCTTTTTTTATGGATAAACACACGTCACGTTTTCGCGCACATACGATGAAGCACATCTGAGGCGAAGTGCATTTGCATGCACACTCATAAACAAGCAGGCTTGGCAGTGAACTGTAATCTGTTAATTTCATTCTCCATCAGCGATCACAGGCGATGGCAACATCAGTGACTGGCCTCTGACACGGCCTACAACAGCTTTTGATTTCCACTACAAAAGCAGGAAGTTAACTAATTAAAAACAGGATGTCTAGAACATGAAGGCCATGTATCACCGTGGTTGTACCCGCTAGAAGTATACAGCTTTGCAATTTGCTTTTTTGGCCTGAAAATGAAGCAATTTATCCCTCGAAGCTGAAATGTGAGACACAAGAGCATCATAAAGCCGCCGTCAGTGTCTTGCTATAAATAACTCTTAATCTATGGATTGAGCTATATAACATGACTATGTGATTGGGGTTTTAAGAGCCCTCACTATTGCCTCCTCTCATTTATTGATTCCCCATCTAGAGATCCAGGCCACATGTGCCACTCAGTTAAAGCACCCTATTGTACCAACTCTTCCATTACAGCCCTGTATGTGCTTTTTTTTTCTTTCTACATTACATTTGTTTGAGAGGTATTACAAATTTGCTTCTAATCAAAATATCCTTGCAATTTATTTTATTGGTTCGCTCCTTTTCAGCCAAACAATTAGAGTGGACTCGTTACGTTGGTAATTCAGAAAATGGAGGAGAAGCTTCAACTATATTGCTAAAGGGTCAGGCGTAACTGAAGCCATGATATTTTCCTAAACCAAACCAAACCAAACAAGTGAAAATGAAAGCAAACAGCAAGTGACAAATACACCTCTATGTGAACTCCTTTTGGGGCTCAATCAAACTGAAAGTGTTTCCTACCATGTAACAGTCATACTTCAAAAAAAAAAAAAAAAGCAGTTTAGTTGGCGCAGAAACGTTGGTAAGACAGGGATGACCAACATCAACACAGCAACAACGAAAAATATCAAAAACCTCCCATCTGTGAGTTATAACTAAATCAAAAATCCCTCATGCAGAGAACTCGGTTAACATCGATCTTCCTACTCTGCCTGGCTGCACGTGGCTGTCTGGGTATCGCTTATTCACAGAGATAGAAGCATCCGATCGAAGTCTGTGTGTTTGACCACACGCATCTTTATCTGTGTTCAGTGGCTGTCACAGGACACACAGTACGGACTGGACGCGCTCCAGTGCTTGTTATATCAGACTGGTTCAGGACAGCTCTGCATTGGCTTCAGACTATTGGACCGGCCTGCTGTGTGTTTTGGATTCTTTTAGGGTCAACACCAGAAAAATGCACAGAGCAGCGATGCCAAGTGGAAAGAAGACCAACACAGACAACGTTCTGTTTTAATTTTATGCAGATTGATGTTTTTTTTTCTGTCATTCATAAGTAAACTAAAAAATAGATTTCTGCCAAGCTAATGTCTTCTATTGGAAAGTAAGGCTGTAATGCAAGCAGGAGTTTGTCTAAGCGCACACAGGGTCTGCCCTTATGTCAACAGTAACCTGAAAATAATTAGTCGTTGCACAGCTGGGACCACGAAGGCAAACATATTTAAGCAGAGAAGGAACACTGTTCTTTAATATGACAAAAGCAAAACATGTAGTATCAAGCATAGCAACAACTAACAAGAATAACAAGCATCAACGGACAAATAATTGGTAATATTTTCTTTCCAGCTTGGTTTGTGTTAAACCAACTGTCCCTCGATTAAAACCTTAAAAATCTCAAAGTTACACGTTTAGAAGTTATCCCATAAAACACAATTCCTTTCTGACTTAAAATGTGCAGGTCTATGAAGTCCTACTCAGCTTTCTGCAGCTCCAGCACACCAGCTCACCTGCGTAAACACTATAAAAATACTACACAATGGCAAGATGCAATACTGGAGTAATTCAGCCACACATGTTCGAACCAGAAGCGGATACAGAAAACGAACATGGATGCAAAAAGCTTCACCCTGCACCAATGTTACCCGTGAAACACCCGAAATGTGCTTTTTGAGGCCGTCATTGTTACACTACTGTTTCATTGAGGAAAGGCTCAGCCGTGGTGTTAACTGCTTATTTCTGATAGGTCTTCTATCATTAAAAAACAAAAAAAACACCATACGGACTCATTAACAACAGAAAAAAAATAGATTCTCACTGAATAAAGTGTTCAATAGTACTACTTTGTTAAAGTTTGGGCACAGCTGTTAGACATGGTTCCAATAATAATCACCTAATAATGGGTTTGTTTTCAACCAATTACTTAATTCCCAAAGCTTAATTGACAGTTATTAGGTAACCCACACAAAAAAAAACTATGTTTTAATGACTCATCCATCCACCCCAATCTCCTCCCTCTGCTGACCACTACTAAAAGCCTTTTTCACTTGGAAGGAGGACAGTTACAGTATTGTGTGTGCCCACTGTGTACAAGTCAGTGATGGCAATCTGTGTCTCTGATTTAAGTGGTGTGTTATTAAGGTCTGTAACCCATTAGGTTGTAAGATCTAAGTGCATGCTTGCTGGTGTTCTAGATGTTATGTTAAAAGGCACTCCCACACTCTTTGCAAATCTACACATTTAGAAGTTTCTGGCAATACACTATATTTCCACGTTTTGTCCCGAGTAAAGGGCCTGTTTTTATGTTTTCTGAAATGCGAGGTAAGAACAGTGCATTAGTGTTCATCGCATGTCGTCTGCCGCTGTCTCGCAGTCGCGTGGAAGATTCATGGAATCCTAATCGAACACACTCTGTACATAACACGGCCTTGCAGTTGATTTCAGCCGAGGATCGATCAACGTTTTTCTGTTGTTCCTTTTTATTGATCCAGATGTGGCGTTGGCGGGCTGCTGCACACTGTTCCATTTCAGCTAAATTAATAGACGGTCCCAAGAAAAGCCATTCTGTTGACATGCTGTAATGACTAGGTTGTATCTGTCAATATTCCCACCGTACTCATAATTGGATTCAAATTTACCTCATCCTGGATTCGGCCTAAAAAGCAGGGTGCCTTGAAACTTCCACCATAAAATCTCTGTTTAAATTCACCTTGAAGGGCTCCACTCTGAGGTTTCAGGGTTTTTTTTTTTTTTGTGCATTACTTTGTTTTCTGTGTCATCTGCCCAGATTTGATTGCTCAGGGCCCTGTGATAGATGCCAATTCCCTTAGAAGCTGAGAAGTTAAACTGAGGGTGTGCTGCAGTTTTGTGGGACTGTGATTTCCTTGAAGTCAAGGAAAAGAGACAGGAAACACCTGCCAGAACTGGTCTACGTTCACGTATCAAAACACGCCTTCCGTCTTAGCCGACACATCAACAGATGACACTAAACTTTCTTTGATAAATTCTAATTGTATTGTGAAATCCCACCTCTCATCTCCCCAAAGCCCTAATGTAATATACGTTTTATGAGAGACTTTCACAGCCCCTTCAGTGACGTGAGAGTTCTGCTGCCACTGAATGGTTTAAATCAAATGCTAATTTCTATCTTTTTTGGATTGCTTTCTCTATTTCCTTTTCTCTTTGTCCCTTCGCTCTCTCTGAGTGCTCCATCACCCCGAAAAAAGCGGTAAAATTGCCCACCATGGGATTAATGACCTCCCAAAATTGTTGGTTGCCCTAGTAGATAATTATCATGTCACCCAAGTATAAGTTGTCTCGCTTAACCTGACATCCCTTGACATGCCTTGTGTGATGGAGCAAGAACACTGTCTATCACCGAAAGCAGGCTGCGAGGTTGAATGGAAAAACAGATAAAATTGTCATATTGCATTGCTTACAACCCCCAGCTATTATCAGATTGATTCCCTGGAAGTGTTTTTCAGAGGATGCTATGTTACTCTTGTTTATCACTAGACAGGCCAAAAAAAAAAAAAAACAGCCAATGACTGACAGAAAGCTTCCCAGCATTGGTAAAAATTGGAGTGTGGAAAATCAAGATTACGTCTACAGACAGTGATGTCATAAACACTGATCATCTGAACTGGTTTGCAATAAGACATCATTAAGGTTGAAGAAGGCTCTGCTGCATTGTGTATGGTTTTACAATGACTGTCAAAGATAGCAATTTAGTTTTAGATTTTCTTTAAAAGTGAAACTCTTCTTCATGGCAGCAGGTTAAGCTGTATGTCCAAAGCAAAGTCAGCATCCCCACCAGTTGCTGGGTAACAGCTGATTTACGTAGTCCTACCGTCATAATTAGAGTACCAACTCAGATGTTTTTCTTAATTCTGGTAGAACCCTTCTTGGATGCTAGCTTTTATAATTAGGCTAAGGAAATAATGGATTTGTTGCAATTTAATCGTTTGGCTGTGGTTGCTGGAGTGTAAACTTCCTCCGAACCAATAAAAAGCGTGAGGCGCTCGTGTTCAGCTAAACTCTCTCTGAAGCACTGGTGTCCACGTAGTTGAGAAATACCGCACGCTGTCTGACTTTCTAATGTACCACTGTTCCACAAGCCCAATAAACTGTGACATGTAATGCCATTAAACAATCCTTGAAAATGCTAATGCTTGGTTACTGATGTAGTTATCCAGACATGCTAATGCCTGCACCATGTATTAGAGCAGAGAGACAGATGATTTAATCCTTTCTTTACATTTAGCCTGCAAGGGGGGGAAATCCAAAGCTTAACGGGCCTGATGTCTCTAGATACACACTATTATCACCGACTGCATGTAGAAGATGGTGATCATGATGTCACCCACTGGTTTGCAGTTTTTTGAGGTTCAGCCATCTCTGTCTTGGTCTTTTGAAGCCTGACTTAACAAGTGAGTGGTGGATCTGACAGAGAACTGGAAGATACATTACAGTATGGTGACGACATGTCATTCACAAGACAGCTCCTAAACATGTCTTGCTTCACTTTACTCAAAACGGGACCACACCCTAACAAATAACAAAATAGTACAACAAAATAAACACCTTGTTTTATTAAAACAGTCCTGAAACTAGGGAACGGGAGCGTAAACTTGTCAGGAAAGTGTTTGCTGAAGTAACGGATTAAGTGCAAAAATAGGGTCATTTTCTCATTGACGTCTATACAACCAGACGAGTCGCCCCCTGCTGGCTGTTAGAAGGAATGCAGGTTTAAGGCACTTTGCGTTGACTTGAGAGATGCCAAAGTAACATCCACATGAAAGTCAGCTGAAGCAAATATCATTGAATGTCTTATTGTAATGCAACGTTCTGCTGAGAAAGCTTGGCTCCTATTGGTGGTTTTACTGTCGTGGCTGATGGATGTGTTTGTGAGTAAGACGTAAGGACGTACGTGTCATGACCTTTGCTGCAACACAAGCTACAGATCCAAACGTCTTGCAAATTTGCTTTCTGAAAGCATTTATCAAAATCCCCTAATGATCTAATGCGTGGAGTCTTTTGGGAATGAAGTATTATGTCTCAAAGGGCACATCAAAGTTTATGCCGGCCTTGAAAGTACAGCCCCAAGGTTGCAGGAGCTGATTCACTTGACTCTCATTCTATTATCTTCTGCTCTGAAGATTAAACAAACAAGCCCGTTTTGAACTCACAATAGCCAAGTTTAGCTGAATGCCATTAGTCTTCCAGACACATTTGGTTCTGGATGCCAAGTGCCATTTAAAAAGCTCACTCAATACAAAAAAAAAGAAGAGGAAGAAGAAGAAGAAGAAAAAAAGGATGTTTATTCTTTTCTTTCTTCTTTTTAGAAAGCGCACCCTTTGAAAACATTTAAAATAAGAATGGAAAAGAAACATCCATTTGAAAAGTGGCATGGTGCTCTATTAGGAACCTTTGCAGCGAACACAGCTGAAGAAATAACACAACAAGGTGGGACATGTTTCTAGCTTTCATCATTTTCTTCTCCCCGCTACAAGGAAGGCGAAGGTATCCGAGTGTGATTCAGCCTCACCTATCCAAAACAAAAGTAATTGAAACCTCATATCAGCGCCGAGGTTCCGTTTTCATTTCATGTTGCAAAGTCCAGGTCTTGTGTTGATTTCCATATAAATCAGGGGGAAACATTGTTATTTCTTCCCCTGCGCATCCTGTGTACCTCGAGGGTTGAACTTGTACATATGAAGTGATGCTCTCTGTTCAGACTGATGGGGAGAGCTTCTCATTTGTCAGGAAACCTTTAGAAACAACTTGAATGAAACCTTTCCCTCGGGGAGGAGTTGAATCACTGTCATCCTCTGATTTTTAATAAGGCACTGAAAAATAAAGCTGTGTGCTATTTGGTTTAAGTGGTGTAAACAACTTGTTGATTAGTTTGCCAGCTGAAAGCCCTGTAAAAAAAAAAAAAATACAGGAACAACAGTGCGTACATAAAAACAGCAGTCACTTAACATCGAGATACATGTTAAATAACGCAGCAGCAGGTCCAAGCTGAAAGCAGGTAGCTTTGCACTCTCCTGTGTGAATGCCTGAGGATAAAGACAACCGTTTTTGAATGCCATTTCAATGTCATGATTGTCATTATGCAGATGTCCAAGTGAGTGCTGGTGTTCATTAAAGTTATGAGTGCTTTGGAGCCGTTCGGACTGACAGGAAAATCGCAGTTCAAATGCTCTGAAAGCCTGTCCCCAAGTCGGTGTCAATAAACCTTCAGACCAGCTCGGCCGGGGAGGAATCGCTGTGTTTATCTGGCTACTTATCACAACTGCCTGCAGAAGACAAGAGTTTCTGCTGATACGTGTGAAGAGCAAGTGGTCAAGAGCAGACAAATGCTGCTGTGGACCTGATCAGAAGGTGATAAACAGGACCGGGTCCAAATTAACTGTGTTTTCGGTCAAGGAGTGCGATGTGTTTATCCCTGGAGTGTGTTTTAAATGTGCTAGGCCTTCATTTGAAGTGACTCTACTTCATTAATTTTGGCCTTACTTAAACCCTCTTGCGTGTCTCCGTCAGCAGCTAGTCTAAACTACAGGAGGGAGAAGCATCCAGCCGGGCTTCTCAGTACGCAAGCTGCAGAGGGCAAATAACAGCAAGGTTGAGCTGATATGTTGGCTCCCTGTGCATCTCCAGGCTGTGTGTCTCTAGCTGAGCATGCATCTTCTTGGTTTGTCGGCGTCTTGTTCGCTTGCAGCCGCTTCCAGGGCTGTTCTGTGACTTTCTACCTGGATAAAGTTGGAGAGAACTGCGACTATTTATTACAACGTGTTTAGAAACCGCAGCTAACGTGATTCACACGTGCGTGCATGAAATGAAACCCACTCCAGACAACATGTCCTCAACGGCGCAGAACATTTTAAAACAACATCATCTAGTCCCACAAGGTTTAGCTGCACCTCTTGTGTGATACTGTGAGGACTGAAGTAGCAGCGCGGCAAAAAGCTCGGTGTCACATCCTATTATTTCCAACAGTTTATATTTCTTATTCATGTCAGTGTTAATATTCATTTCTCTCAAGATTCTTTAGAAAAATGTTCTTTAAGTCTGCCCCGAAGCAAAATTTTGCTTAAGGTGCTTGGGAGGTCAGGACTGGGAATACAAAGAACTGAGCACATCATGACTTAATTGCACCGCACGCTAATGCTGGTGTTCATAATCAATTATGTTTTACTTATAATGGAGATGGGTTCCTAATAAATAAAGTAATAAATGTTTTGACTGTCAGCAAAATCTCCTAGTGTCTTTTAATGACTATATATGTGAATAAGGGGGTACGAATATTATTTTACCCACTTCAGTGAATACTACGAATACTTCTTCAATGTTCAATCTAATCAGCAGCATGTTTCTAAGTGTTTTCTTGTTTTCTAACTTCTAAGAGCTGCGACTTGAACCAAGGGTGAGCAAGATATTTAGGTGAACGGAGTAATGATTCTGTCGTACCAAAAAGATTCATCTTTTCGGGGCTCGTTATTAACGACGAAGCTCAGTTTATCTTCATTCTCAGAAAATAACAGTTTGCTCTGTCATGATTCATTTCTCGGGGCAACTCCAGATATTTCACCTTCGTTGCATCACTTACTCGATCTCTGATGTTTCCCTCCGGAATATAGATCGACAAATATTAATCTAACTGTCCGAAGCAATAGCGCGATTTCATAACTCCCCTTCTGTCACTCAGCGTCGGCTTTCTAATCCGCAAAACACATTGCCGATGCGCTTTTTTATTAGTGCCCTCACCTGTTGTTGCCCTGGTCAAGTGATGAATGGTTCCGGCGTCAGGTTAGTGCCGCAGCGAGATATACAGCAGGCGGTGGGATGTGCATCCTGCCAGAGAGAGGGGAGGGAAATTAATTAACAAAAACAACCAGAGACACAAATCATATTAAGCACGAGCCACATCCACTCACTAAAGCTTATTTATTTGCTTTTTTTTATCAGAAGCTTTTCATGTATGTGAGACATGTCTCACTTGAGGAGCGGCGGAGATAACTAGCTTTTCAGTTTTCGCTGATTGCTTGTTTCATATGTTGTTCCTTCCTGTCTAAGCATGATATTGTTAGTTCGACAGCGTAAATCAAAGCAATTGGTATGGACTGAAGAGTGAATCGTTTGGCAACACAAAGCCAGCTGAGTGTGTCTTGTGTTGAAACAGAGGAACTGGGAGGTTTGTTGAATCATTTAGGGCCCAGCTTAAAGAAATCTGAAAGGAGACAGCGCCTAATGAGATGTAATTAGGGATTCCACGGTCATGGTATTATTTTTCCTACATTTCAATCCCAGAAAAAAAAATGAGCGGCTGTCATTGCCAACATTGATTTATTCCCACAGGTGTGCATTAGTTTCAGAGCCGGTACTTCCTCCTGGAACGCTGCCAGAGATTAACTACAGCACATCAATATGCCTCGTATGGAGACATCCTCATCGGATTTCTTCTTACTTTGCTGTCTCAGCTATAGCGCCGCTTTTCTTACGTTCATTTCTATCGGCTTTATGGAAGAGTAAGCCCGCAGTCAATGTCACTGTCACACACCGTGGCTTAACTTTGTCTGTCGCGGAGTTGAAACTTCATCTCCGGAGCCGCATCCGCACGGAATTACAGGGTAACACGGACGATAAAGCAGTGGAAGAGTTCAGTCTTTTGTATTATTCATTGTGGATTTTTGTGCGTGCGTGTGTGCGCGCCTTCTGGGAGTACCGGGGTTCCACGGGTTAGTCAGGGTTTAGGCTTTCACAGATTCATTTTGGTAAAATGTCGAGCACAGCTGCCGCACTTTAACCTACAGTTCAGATCAATATATGATAAGCTGAGTGTCAGTAGGATTTAAAAGCAGCTTCGCATTGATTTGGCAAATCTTAACTGGAAGAGATCATCGGAAAAAATAGGAGAATTATTTACATAAATCAGTGCGGCGAGGACGTAAACATCTTTCTTGAATTATGGATGGCAGAACAGAATTCCCCCTCAACGGAGACACCGGTGAAAATGTTTTACTTCTCTCCTCAGCCCTGTTTATCCTGTACATACAGTAGGCTGCATTACAGTGAAGCATCAGAGCCTCCTGCAGGATCACAGCATCTTGAAGGACTTTATCTTCACCTTCACTTTAATGGCTCCCGCAGTGCAGTGTGGTATAGCTGCATATAGCACCTGAGCTGTTAAATTAGAAAGTGACTGTTCAAAAGCTTTAATATCAGCCGGTCCTCGTCCACCTAGACGAGATGCTCCTTGCCAGTCGGGAAGCTTTTTTTTTGCAGTGTGATTGACACCCAAATCGTGTGCAAATGAAATGAAAACCCGGAGGAGCCTCTGTGGACAGGACTCGGGTTATTGGACCACCTTCAAGGGCGCAAAGAAACAACAGGGAATTGGAGCTGAAATTAATACCAGTGTTGAGGAGAGAGAAAAAAAATTCTAACACGGTTGCTTAGGAGGGGATTAAAAATAGCAAATAACTCAATAATTATTAGAGTTACGCTAATTAAAATTTCTTCTCATACCCTGGAGAAATTAATCTGCCTGAGTCTGGTTCACTCTTACTGCTTAATATCTGGTTTGATGCAGTATCTGAACTCTGATCATTTTGATGAATTGTATGAAACTGTGCTGTGACAGACGGGTGTGTGTTATTATACCTGACTTACATGTAACGCTGGTATGACTTTACAAATGGATTAACAAGCTTTCTTTCTTACAGCCTGCATAACTGTTATCGCTTCAATATGAATTTCCTCATGCATGTGTTGGAGAAAAAAATGGCAAAGGCCTTGACTGTCATGTCATAGTGATGCCACACTGTTCCTCACAATGTGTGTTCTCCAATAAACCTTTATAACGTTTTGTGAGTGAAAGCACAGTATGTGCATCTGGATTCTTTGACTCCTTCTGCCTGATCTGTTCATATTACAGAA
>NW_007579075.1:114503-129560 GCF_000690725.1 Stegastes partitus | reverse complement strand
GAAGGAATAGCTTAAGGGACAGACCACGGTGTTGGCATGGAAGGTGGAGGCAAACAAACCAAGGCCTTCCCAGAGTCTGTGTTGAACAGAGGCTCAGCTAAGCTTGCATTGGTGAACCACTCCAGGCACCAAATCATAAAAGAGAAAAAACAGAGAGCATATGAGTGCCAGTGATGAAGATCAGAGCACCTTTATTGACCTCAGGCTTTCAAAGTTGAAAGCCAGTTGATCAATTGGTCGATTGATTGCTTTTGCTTATCTAAAGAGGAGACATAGTGACGTCATGCAGGAAATAGAAGAGATCTTAAGTGAGAACTGACTTTGCACTAAGAAAGTTTAACAGCGAGATGTTTATCATCTGGATGAACGTCTTTGGTCCACTAAAGAGAGGGTAACAACACCCTATCCCAAGAAAGCTAGAAACTGCAGGGTCCAAAAGTCTTAAATGAACCTGGACTTCAGAAATTAAGTTTATGGACTCGAGAAGGGAAGGAGGTGAGCAGGTATTGAACCACACTGTGTTTGGACTCAGTTGGTTTTGTCAAATGTTGGCATGGCAGGCTGCAGAGAGAAACGAAGCACAGATATGACTGAGGAGCGTCCTTAATAATGTTGACTGATATGTTGTTGTTGTTAAACACAATGATGTTTCTTCTACCATTTATCTTCCTGCAGGAAGGGGAAGAAATTGTAACAGTGTGGTAGGCTAGAAGCTGGTAGGCAAGGATGGAAGCCCCTTGGCCATACATCTGCAAAGCAGTTATGTCCAAAACCTGCAAAGACAGCGACGTCCGATTGGAACATTGAGGTGACCAATGATTCCAGTGTGTCATTATAAAAGAAGGTTATGCTGTTTCAGTGCCTGTACAACGGTGACCCACTGGGAATCTGATCGCAGGTCTTCATATCAAATGACAAGCGACTTATCTACGATTTAGAAAGGTTGAGCAGTCTGGACACAAAAGAGCTGCCCACAAAAGATTAATGTCGCATGATTAAGATGCCCTTGCCAAGACCATATGCGCATACTTCATCTTAGATTGACATGATATAGTATCAGCAAAACTTCTCCAGATAAATCTACCTTGTCCTGGGGCAGGTACTCATTTACTGTATCTAGAGATAAAATCATTTAAAACAAGAGCTATTGTGGCAAAGTGATCCTGACCGTAATACTTGGAAAGGCTGAGACCCTATGATGATGATTAATTACGGTCATATGTTATCACAGCCGACACACCATGATATTTCTAAATGTGGAAACCAAGCTCTGGTTTACACATGCAAATGTATCTAAATTTAATATAATCGCTCATAAATATTGATGTAATATTCTATATATTATAATATTTAGCTATCATAATATATAATGATATAGTTAGCGACTTGTTGATGATTATGTGGAGACGAGCCAGTGGGTTTTTTTTGTTTTGTTTTGTGTCACTAAACAACCAAAGTCAGTCTGACTGCAAACAAAATGTGGTTTCACTAAACTCCAGACAGTTTAAGGAAGCTTTAAACGAAGCCTCTACAAAGTCCACTTTCCTACACTGAGCGTGATTTAGGACACATGATTGTTAACTTCCGGTCCGGTTTGGTTTGAACGCTGTGACTCTACTGTAGACACATCGGCCCACCCGGACATGATCATGTTCAGAAGGTACGAACAATCCTTCCTACACTGAGTATCATAACCTGCAGGAGAAGACGAGATGAACAGCAGCGATGAGTTGCAGATCTTGGGAGGCTGGTGTAGCCCATGGGCTGGACTTAAGTAGTGAATGATTGGACAGAAAAGGGACCTTGTGATGAGCTGACTGTCTGAACAAACCCAACAGTCCTTTCCAACAGTGACCAATACTACTCTTTAGTTTAAATCAGTTTTTAATGACTGAAAACAGTATAATTTTTTCCCAAGTCTTTTTGAAACACTCACATATTTGCCTTAAATAGTAACCCAGCGTTTTAATGAGGATACTACAAATAATTAGATCACAATTTATGCTCTATCATTCAAACATCGTAAACTTTGTGCCATAGAACATTATTTCTGCCAGATGCCTTCACTTTGATCATATAGCTGCATCAAAGCAGAATTTGCAACTTTGCTAACAAACTATGACATATTTTAAGAACAGGTGGAAATACAGAGAAAGCGTCAACAAAACGTGGATTAAACCTTAAGACAAGACAACACAGAAGCAAAGAGGAGTGAAAGTAGAGAAGTAGGAGAAGAACTGCAGGATGAGATTCTCACTCAAGAAAAATAAACTTCCTGGAGTTTACTTTGCCAGAGAACTGCTTCAACTGTATTGGAAATAGCTGAGAGACATGAATTTTCATGCAGTCTGACAGAAAGGATCGTATAAGAGAGAGAGAGCAGTCTGAGAACCGTGAGAAT
Source organism: Stegastes partitus (assembly GCF_000690725.1). NCBI lineage: Eukaryota > Metazoa > Chordata > Actinopteri > Pomacentridae > Stegastes > Stegastes partitus. The sequence continues at coordinate 127,159 of NW_007579075.1, read as the reverse complement.
GAGCGTGTGTGGTGTGAAATTATGAATTTAGTCAAAATATTCATTGAGGTGACAGCATCCTTGTATTATTTTTAATTTAACAGAATAAGCAGCTTATAAGAAATCAGATTGCATGTAAAGATCAAAATGTTATTTTGATTGCCAATGCGATTGAATGTAACATCACGGACCGCTAACTTCTGATTAAGTTGTCTAATTATCAACTGTGCTGATTATTTTGTTAGTTGGACCAATAAACTGCAAAATGCACACAGAGCTGCAGTATTCCGAAATGCCATTATTTAAAAGCTGCCAACTCTATCAAAGAGGTTAATTGACTAAAAAACACAGGATTTGTGGCAGCACAGCAGCTCACAGTTGTGCTGAGAGCTCCACAAATGCAGCTTCCTCTGATATGATTTCACAAGCGAAGCTAAAAATAACAGTGTCATCATAGCAATGCAAACGGTCACCTGTGGTGGATCTTTCTGAATAAATTCTGCTCTGTTTATGTACCCATTGTTTTTTTTTGTTCTTACTGGTCTATAGTGTACACAGAGCAATTGCCCACGCTAATGCAATTTAGCAATTTGATTACAAAGTATGGCAGTGCAGAGGAGCAGTGGATGAGTTCAACAACCTTGTGGCTGGTCTTTATCACACTCATAATAAGAGAGGAGAGAGTAATTCTATTGATAATGAAATCTGACTCGATATATTCACCACCCTACTTGCCATTCTGCGCACACTCGGGTCCGTGTGTCACTTTTTGGAGTAAATTAATCATTCCAGCTGTTATTTACATCCAGTGTGTCCACTGTTGTATCAGCCAAATTATTGTCATAAATCTCACTAATTCTGGAGTCTCTCCAGTTTGGATAAGTGATGGACCTGCATAAGCTTAACCTCATCAAAACTTTGAGTCTGGAGATGTTTTCTTCTCTTTCTCTAGTTTGCATTGATAAATGCCAACAGTATTGATATGAGGCCTTACAAGAGTTTAATGAGCCCCTTCTTTCCAAGAAATATCCCTGATGATTAAACACACAACTAAACAAGCTTACTGAAACACTATAAATGCAAATTTGGCGAGCTGTAATGCAAATACTGTTCCATTTGCATGGAGAAAGCTGTATCCTGACTCGTTTCTTTCTTAATTAAAAGGGATGCCTGATATTGTTCTTTTCTAATTGATAGAAGAACCCAAAAGGTAGAACTTGAGAACAAAGAGCAGCTCTCACAAATACTTCTGACTTGTACACGATCACAGACTCTTGTTTTACGAGCTTCTTTTGGTACTGTATAATACCAGGGCTCGTAGTCAAGGTCTCCCGTCTGTGTGCTTCTGAACAGATCCTATTATTTTACAAGGCTTTGATAAATATTCAGAACCAGATTTACATGCAGCCAATTTACTCCTGCAATCTGCGTGTAATTAGCACAAAACTACTAAGGCAGCAGCCAAATTCATAGTCAGCGACTGGGACTGCCCTCTGGCCACGATCCGAGTGAAGGAGAAGGTACAGATTAGTGCCAGGACTTATCTCACATCAGCAATGTCAGAAATGTATGATAATGATGATGCAGCATAGAGATACTGATTAATGAATTAATGAGATTCCAAAACATTCAGAAAGGTGACCTGAGAAGCTTGTTTCTGTGCTGTGAAAGATTTGTTAAAGCACAGAGATTAATATGAATCAACCTATAATCAGTGAAAGAGACACTAATTAACTGAATTACACCAAGAAAGAAAAAAAAGGTAAACTTCTAAAACGATTTGTGAAACCGTTTTATGCTCCAGGTCTGACTGTCGCAGCTACAGAGAGGAGTTCAATAATCCCAATAATCTACTGCATAAGAACAGGACGAAGCCACAGCAGCAGGGTTTACGTGATGCTTTGCAGTCGCCTTTACGTTTAATAAAGCACATCTGACCATGCAATAACTCTGATACCGTTACAATAGAGCTGTCCTTACTTTCATTTGTCTACTTATTCATTCATTAGCTTCTAGACTATACTTGAGGATGTGTACAACCACATACCCGAGGGATGTGGGTTTTATTCAACTATCAAATTCTAAGGCAAAAACCCCCAAACATGGACAATTAAAAATTAAACTGAGAGACAATTATTTATTTGTGGAGCAACGTGAAAAATGCATAATGCACATTTCAGATCGCAGCAGCTCTGTGCAGCCATAGCCTGCTGAAGACGGAGTGCTGCTTTGAGCAAATGCTAACACCTGAGAGAGCACTAAGCAGAAATCCAGACGATTAAAATGTCATAAATTTGTACCTAATTGGTCGTATTTGGACCTGTTGGTGGTGCAGGGGATCGCTGGGGTTAAACCAGATTTCAAGATGTTATGGAAATGAAAAATAAGAAGACATGTGAATGATATGAGCTGTGATCCTGCTCCAGAGCATACAGGTGTTCAGATATTCCATCCGCAACCACAAATGCAAACTTCATGCTGGCACAGAAGGAGAAGTCGGGGATTTATTATCTGGGAACCACTGTGCAGGTTTTGTGCCGGTTCGGTAGATGTTCAGGTTTTTCACAGGATAAGCGACAACTTCTGGGGTCACTAAAACAAATCAAAGTCATTAGGACCCACAGTATCTCTACCAGATGTCATAATAACGCTTCCGATAGCTGTCAAAACATGTCACTAAAATCCAGAAATGTCTATCTCACGGTGGTCAAGGGTTCACCGGAAATCTGTAGGATTGATCGTTTTGGGTGTCTGAACTACATTTCACCAAATAGTTGTTTCATTTCAGTCGTGATGAAAGCGCCGGATCTGACATTCCCATCTCAAGAGCCACACCGCCAGAATGGCTAAAAGTGTGTTATCATAAATTACCATACTTTAGGAATAAACTCAGAGCAAAACAGCAGTTATAGAGCTTTTTTTTTTTCCTGTAAGTTTTAACATGAAAAGTGTCTACACTTTAATTACCTACAAGATAGAAACCTTTTCAACTTTCCCATTTGCATCAATTTAGAACTAAGCACAGTGATGCTGCTTTTCCTCATGTGTTGATTGATTACATTTCTCCAGGCTTCAGTGCTGCTGGTGTGCATCTAATCCAGGCCAGAGCTCAAAGATGTGAATCCAGAAGTCACGTCTAATAGCAGGAAAAGGGGCTTGAAACTTTTTTTCTATCAGTGCTGGATTTAGACGGAGTGGCCTGATGGCAGCCTGTGCTAATTCTGTAAAGTACTTATATCCCCCCAGAATCTTTAAATGCTTTGACTTCCAGCCAAAATGTGTCAATCACCTGAGGAGTCTGTTGACGCCACTTTTCTCCACCGGCTCCGAGCTGTCAGGTGTGTGTAAGAAAACACTTTATCTTCGTATGTACTCTGTCTTCCACAGAAAGCACTTGTCCACAGTTTTAATTTCATTTGAACAGGTTGAACAAAGTGCATATGAAGACTATTTGAGCCGTTCTTGTACATCTCAGCCGCTATCCCCGATAAACACCGGCGTTTAGCATTCAGCACACGATCCGATTGCAGCGTAGTGTGTCCTCTTGATCCACAACTCTATCAAATTCAGTCTGCCAGCACGAACCCTCAGCCAGAGCTGGGTGATAACAATTTCGGCGGACAGCCCCTGTTATTAGGATTCCCACAGGTATTTAAATAACGCAGAACAGAAACGCATGCGAGGCACAGAATTAGGTTCAAAAGGCAACATACTGCACTGGACAACACAGAGAAAAAACTGTCCAAACAAACCGTCAGCTGCACCAAAGCGCCTGCTGATGCCACCATCAAAAACACATGATAAAGCCGGCGGAGAACGTTTAAAGAAGATTCTGTTTATTGCTGGATGTCAGGGACTAACATGAATAAAAAAATCCTAGTGGCCTGATTTGACAGTTTACAGCTCAGTTAACCAACAAAACAGAGCGGTACACAAATACAGCTTCATCGAATGAAAAAAATATGTACAGACAGGCGTGACTCGATAATCCGAACAATCCTAAACCTGCTATCTGACAGGTTTTTAGGAAAAACGAACGGAACCCATAAAAACAGCCTTAACATAGCGACAGCCTTGGATTCTGACTCCGACATGACATTTAATGTCACCAATCAGGATGACGGCGTATTATCTGACTGAACAATCCAACAGATTGGCTACGTTCACACTGCAGGACTTGATGCTCAATGAGGATTTCTTTGTGACTTCCTTCACGTTTCCAGTTCAATGCGACTTGTATGTGATCTGCTGTGTGAACTTCATACGACCCAAAAGTGTCCCGCATGCGCACAAGAGGACACGACGACGTGACACGCAGCGAGCGTGCTCAGTGTTTATGGAAGTAAACATGGATGGTAACGGTGGAGCGTATCTGCCACTCCCCCACCGCCACCGATGGTGGAAACAGAAGTGTGAGCGCTAACTAAACTAGCATCAGCAGCTAAGTACTGCCTGTGTGTTCTGGACACTTCCACCCCGTCAGAGCGCTGCCCCGGGGTGGAAGTGTCCCCCTGACCACACCGAACATTCGGACATTCATCATTGATTGGGCCTGAATATCCAGAGACCAGAAAGTACTATTTGGACCAGCCCTAGTTTGTCGTGTATCAATGACGGGTAGGTCGGATAAGTGCGACCTCGCCGTTCAGACAGAAGTCACATGGCAAGAGACCTGGTACCTATCAGACTTAGGACCACTTCCGTTTGATGTAAACCGACGGGCCCGTGCACAAGCGCAAGGCGTGAAATCCAGCGATGCGTAGTGTTCGAACAATACACTAGTTATTATAACAACTATAAACAATAAATACTAACAACATTTAGTGTCGGATTATCGAGTCTGTATATATATGTATATAAATATATACTGTGTATATATTTTAAAAGCACCACATACCACGAATCCTCCACAGTGAAACACAATTCAGACTTTCCAAACACGGCCACATTTTTGTCAGTGTTGAAATATTCAAACAAGCACTTCAGTTTCAACTCATGAAGGTTGTGATTCGGAGAATTCAGGAAGCTGCTGTGCGAGCACTAATTAAAACACCCCCGTTTTGTAGGTGTATGTTTTTGGTCTTGTGGCATTTTTCTCATCTACATTCTGGGTGTCGAAGCACAAACCTCTTCAATAATGTGGCCCTTTGGTGCTGCATTCGCTCTCCACCCTGCAGTCTTCAACCTGCTCCTCCTACATACAGAGATAGGGAAAACTTCTCAAATTCACTTGTTCTGTTTCACGTCCGAGCCATGTAGGCCACTTAGCAAAAGCAAACGTTCCTCCAAAAACCCTCAAACACATAGTTTCCATTGACCTGTGGTGTAATAGCTTTGACACCATTGAATGTTGTGACAACCAGGGCCACTGAAGAGCTGCTGGAAAGTCCTTTCTACGGTATGAAAATACAAGGCTGACCTTTTGTTCTGAGAATATGGCAAAAAAATAAAATAAATTTGAAAATCTGTTCCTGATTTGTGTGGAATATATTCAAAGAGTGAAAAAACGACCTAAAATACATAAATTTTTAAACATTAAGGTCTCAAATATTTGCATAGTACTGCAGTGAAACAAATATGCTGCATTGTCACGACACATTTATCGCGGTTACACTTGCAAATCCAGCTGAAATATACACAGCAAATATAAGACCTGACATGCCTAGCTTTAGCTTACGCGTGATCCTGCAGCTGCTGCACATAAAACATGGAATTAAAGAGGTAAACGAGGCCATTTGAACACATTTATTGCTATATTTGTTTAGCAGTATGCAACGGCCTGCTCTGAGGTGTATAATTCATTGCAGGAACAGAAATAGAGTAAGGTTGGAAACTCCTGTGGTTTCAGAGAGCTAATTTGCATTCATGTGTGCTACAGCAACAAGCTATGGTTTACCAAAGAGCTCAGGCAAGGGAGACACATTGAGGGAGCTCACAAGGCAGAAAATAGAGAGGAATACAGAGCAGCAAAGAACCAGTTCAACAAGGAAACAGGACACGTCGGACTGGCGCTTCTCTACCTGATTCAGGCCACAGGCTGTACCTGCAGGCTTTGCTGTAAGGGCCCAATTAGGACTGTTTTGTCTCCATAATACTATTTCAGCATTGTATTATGTATGGCTGTCAGCATTTGCTCCGTGAAATCAAAGAGCGAAAACAGTTTTGATGATAAATATGCTTACGCTAGTAATGAGGATTAGGAGAGCAGAACGCCGCGGTGAGGCGGTTTGTGAGGTCCTGAGCTGGTCCTGGCTGTCGCTGTCTCTGTTCTCTGTAGGCTCAGGAACACTGAAGGATTTGAAAGCACATTGCAGGACACATAAAATCCATGTCACAGATCGTTACTGTTTCTGTCTCTTAGTCATGCCCGTGCACAGTCGAGACATTTAGGCATGAGCAGAGTCCTTCAGCTCTTATTGGCAGCGCACATGTCGCGCCTCCTGTCGAACCTCTGAAGCTGGGATCTGGATCTTATATCAGTGAGGCCGTGAAGGATGTTCAGTCTTCTGTAGCTCTTCTTGAACCTCTGCTCTTAAATGCTACACTTAAATCTCCCACTCACATTTTAACCTTTATTCTATCAATAGCTCACAGCACAAAGAGCAGTCATGTGCATAGTGCCGGCTCGGGGGTTGTAGCAACTCGCTTTTGGTGATTTTGTCGGCCAAGGGCAACAATGCACATAGGAAACAATAAAGAAAACAGAGACTGGATTGGCAGGGAATGCGTAGTGTATGGGCAGCAGTAGTAGAGCTGGCACCAAACATGGCCATCAGATCAGTAGTTTCCCCTCCGTAGGAAACTAATGAAGTGAACATCATGCTGCAGCATACTGACAATTTTGGAGATGTGAGTGGATCTGCATCACAAGTCCTTCCCAATAAAAAAAATGTAAAAAAAACACTGTCCTTATGTTAAAAGTGAGAGAATGTAAAAAAAAAAAACCAGACTCGATAACATGCTCGGTTACTGTGTGACTTTAGTTCGAGATGAAAGATTACCAACCGCGGGAAACTTTTACCGCAATTTGGCCGTTCGACAGTATGGGAGATTCTGACATCTGTCTCCACAAACCCGCTGTGTGCATCATCCCACATCCTGACTGCTCAATGTAGAACGTCAAGATCAAAAGGAGAACAGATGCTATACAAAATTGGTTGGAATTACCCCACATTACAAGGAATTTCAAGGACTCCCGTGTGCCGGTATGAATGTCAATGTCCGCGCAACTGTAGTTATGATATCTGTGAGTTATTAGAGACGTGCATTATCGGCATTGTGTGCATTGTGTACTCTCTTTCCTTCAAAAAGCAGAATGACTGACAGCGTCCGTGGGGGATTTAGACATGTGGATTCATTTTTGACAGAATAACCGTGCCGTCTCTGTGTCCGTCCAAAAAAAAAGAAAAAAAGAACACCTCATTCCTGCACAAGCACAGTAAACTCTGCTGCTGTGGTCCACTTTTCCTGACTCTCACCTCTGTCCCTGCCTTCCTTTTCCTCCCCGGCATCGCCACAAAACAACCCAATTGTGATGATGCAGGGTCAGATCAAACAAAGAGCCAGGGTCGAATGGAGATTCAGAGGAGGTTCTGTGCTACACAGCTGGCTTTTTATTCAAAAGAAACGTTTGAGCGGCTCCTGTCAACATGAAAAATCCCTGCCCGCTTCAGGGCATTCCTCGTCCCGTGCTCTAATCGCTATAACTAGATCATGGGCTTTCTGTCAGGCGAGGGCATTAGGTGGGCTCGACAAAGGTGAATGCAGCTACCGAAGCCGCCGACGCTCCTCCCGCTGATTCTCTCAAGCTGCTATATATCATCAATCTGGGATCTTCAGTGCATTCCAGAGCTTTTTTGTAATGAAGTGTTGTAATTTACTTTCTTGGTGTAGCCACATTTTTTACTCGACCTACCTCGTCTACCTCTATTTCAGCTCCTGATTTTCTATATTCTCTCAAATTACTTCTCGGGTCTCCGTGATAGAGAGTGATAGCAAGTTTGAGCCTGTGTAGGGGGGAGAAAAAGTTAGAGTGGGAAAGAAAAATGCCACAAAGTTGAAGCCATTTGTTCATATTACAAAAAAAAAAAGCTGTTGAAGAGCGTTTTGTTTCTCACATACGACGGAGAAAGATGCTGTCCGAGGTTTATTCAAAGATATTATTATACAATCCCATTTTTATCCAAGTGGAAAAAAAAACATTTTACTTAATCACTGTTATATAAAAAACATGTACTGTATAAGTAATGGGGAAACACTTTTTTCATTAAAGCGCCAGCCCTGTTAGAAGTTTAGTTCATTTGGTCTGCTGTTTCAATTACTGTCTGTGGAGGGGAAAAAAAAAAAAGACCATCTGGAGAAATTGATTCTCGCATGATGGATCTGAAATGACAAAACGTGATTTTTCAGAAACAGGAACGTAACAACTAAAACGGGGAGCGATGACATAAATCTAACAGAGTGCTACATTAATGTAATTTGTTCTATGTTAAGTTGTTTAACAAAAACACTGGAATGGGAACACGGAATATTTATAAAGCACTTGTAGAAGAATGTAAATTCAGCATCGTTAGCATCCACGTATGTTAGATTTAACACCTGTTCTTTCCTGTCTCTACTGGGAATTAATGCCACCTGTTGAACAATGTGGTGACAGTGTTAGAGCGTATATGGCACCTTCATACGGTATGTAAGGGCTTGGTCACTGTGATGTCACCCACTGGACTACAGGTTTGATGTTTGGTAATTGGTCATCAGCATCTTGATTTTTGAAACTGGATGTGACATGGACGAGGAATAGATCTACATTTCCATACAGTGGCGACTTGTCAATGTAAAGATAGCTACACCCTCAAGTATGTCCTGCTTTATTGTCTATTTTATTCTAAATGGGACCATCCATCCATCATCTCTACACCTTAATCCCCACTAGGGTCGTGGGGGGCTGGAGTCTATCCCAGCTGACTCAGGGTGAAGGCGGGTTCACCTGGACAGGTCACCAGTCTATCACAGGGCTACACTTAGAGACAGACAACCAAACACACTCACATTCACACCTACGGACAATTTAGAATCACCAGTTAACCTCAACATGTTTTTGGACTGTGGGAGGAAGCCGGAGAACCCGGAGAGAACCCACGCTGCACGGGGAGAACGAAAGATCCCAGGTGTCCTCACCAGGACCAGCACCAGCGACCTTTTAGCTGCGAGGCAACAATGCTAACCACCGAGCCACCTTGCAGCCCAAAAGCACTTCTAGAAAAATGTACATTTAGCATTGTTTACATCCATGTATGTTAGAGTTAAGACTTGTTCTTTCCTGTCTCTACTGGGAATTAATGCCACCTGTTGATCCGTAGAACATGGTGATGTTGTTAGGCCGTATATGGAACCTACACACTGTATATAAAGGTGGGCGTGGTCACTGTGATGTCATCCATTGGACTACAGGTTTGATATTTGGAAGTTGGATGTGACATGACAAACGAGGGATACATGTGACTGATGACCCGAGGATACCACACATTTCCATACAGCAGCGACTTGTCAATGACAAAGTAGCCACACCTTCAAGTATATCCTGCTTTTTTTGTTTATTTTACTCTAAATGGGACCATAATTTATAAAATGTCACACCACAGTGTGTTGACGAAGACTTACAACTAGTGACTAAGGCTGTAAAATCTTTAAGAAACTGTTCACACAGGAAGCAAATCAGGTGAGAAGTCTTGCATTTTCTCAAACAATTCTGTAAAATCTGACTTCTTTTTGAAACCAAAGGAGTCGCCCCCTGCTGGCTCTTAGAACGAAGGCAGTTTTCAATCACTTTCTACATTCAGAGTCCATCTTTCATACATAATCTGTGTCCTTTTCCATGTGCAGAAGATAAACAAAATGGTGTCCTAGTCATAGTAAAACTGCTCCATAGTGCCAATAGTGCCAAAAACAAACTCCACAAGAAACTTTTAAATATTCACAAAAGTTAATGCAGTTCATTCCAAAGTGGCATAAATGTGTCATCCAAAGTTCATAGCAATCCATTCATTGGTTGTTAAGACATTTCACTCAGATGAGTTATCAGTCGTATAGAGGAATTACATAAACTACATCCTCTTTGAATAATGACAGTTTCGGCTCTATTTCTTGGAAGTGTTTCCAGAAGCAGGCGACGTCAATCAATCTGGACCAAACTGGTGGATCAACTGCCTCTGATTAAGCCACACCACTACAAGCACATCTTTAAACATTGATAGCTGTTTGCTCCGCGTCGACTACAGCAGATCATCATGTCACCCGCTAATACGGCTCAGGATCCTCACAGGTAAGACTCATCTGCCGGCTTCCCTTATTCAAACACGATAACGATGACGGGAATGTGATGAAAAGCACAACAGCCCACCCCTCCCCGTCAGCGTTTTGTTTGCCCTCCATCATTCCGGAGGCCTGTTTTACTGCATGAAAAGAGGTGGATAATAACCTATTAAAGCACTTTCACTGAGATTTCTAGAAAATTCACTCTGAAATATTGTCAGACCTTGAAGAAATTGTGGGCTGACCTGTTGCTGCGCCCTTTCAAGTGTTAACAACAAGCTCGATTTCACAGCTTCTTTTTCCCAGTACAGTGGATAAGAATGCTAAGAACCGACCAATGAATTAAACTTTTCTTACTTTTTATGCCTTTTTATTAAAAGCAATCATACAATCAGGCCAAGAAACTAGGTTAGAAGATTCTTGATGTTTCTTGTGAAAGAAACGGTGATTTTGTTCCACACAATGCACCACTAGCTCCGTAGTCAGCAAAAGCCAACCCAGTCCCTGAACTAAACAATGGGCAGAAACTGCATGCTCAAAACTTAAAATGATTTGTCTCAGTGGATTCTATTTTCCAAAGTGTCCTTTGTCTCTGCAGCATTCATCTGAAGGAGAGTTTTTGCCGCATTTCACCATTCTTATTCTGTGAAAAGGTATTATTTTGGTAGTTGAGTTTGGCTGCCGAGCAATTTACTCTTCTGAGTAAGTTTGTTTTACAGCTTGCTTCAGTTTGTCTGTAAAAAAGACTGGGCTGCACATTTGTCTGGCCTCGTGCTTGTATGTATGTTTGCATTCTGAGGTAACTCACAAAGACCCGCCACACTTTTTCAATCAAACCTGTAGCTACAGCTTTGATAGTAAGATAAGGGCTGCTTGTAGACGGCGGTGGGTCAGAGTGTACAAGAGTGGATTTAAGTTTGTCCTGGGGCCGTGATTACTGGCCGAATGTTTACAAAAGTGATTGATTTGCTAAGAGAACAGAAATCATGAGTGAAATAAAGGCCTGCATCTTTGGAAAGTTGCATTGTTGATGCTGTGTTTTGACATGTGTTGGCTTTTTCTTGCCAGCAACTTCAAGGAAGTGCAGCTCAACTTGAAGATGGCAACACTTCAGAGCCTCTCTTCAGTGGAGCCGACTGCTCTGAGGGAATGACTTCACCTTTCTGGACATCTTGTCTAATGGAAGTAAAGAGGTTGCAGAGGGCATGTTGAGTTTTTTATCTTTTATAGCTAAACTTTTCCTCCTGACCTAAGAAGTTCTGGAGAGACAGACGGCCAGACAGACGGACAAACAGACAGAAATGGATTTGGCTGTGATGAAGAAAGTCATTCTCTTTTCTTCTGATGAAGATGATGAAGAAAGACATTCTCTCTTCTTTTGATGGTCACCAGACCCGTTGATTCCATCACATTTTGTCATGTGTTCTCTTACCTCCTGGTTAGCAACTGTATGCTAACTAACCACTATTCCCTTCGATATTTACATACAGGCCCTCCCTACCCTCTGACATAACCTATAAAACGTGTAACACTGCAAATGTTCTGGGTTGGCTTACCTTCACAGACTCATGCTCTGTGTTGGTGAGCCCAACGTATACCGGAAAACTAATAAACACCCACTACAGCAAACTTCACATGAGGACTATGGGATGTTTGGCATGCCGTTAGATGGAGTGAACTCTCATGATCAGATAAACTGAGCTGGATATAGGAGGAAGGTGATCTGAAGAGGCAGAAGCTCATCCTCTGGACTAAAACCGTGACTACACTTCTTTCGGATTGCGATCTGCAGAGTGTGGAAGTTGCAGCAACACCTTGGGCTCTTTGTCATGTTCCTTGAGCCATTCTTGAACAGTTTTTGCAGTGTTTTTGCAGTAGCCTGCTGCTGTTGTGCCATGAGCTTAAACAATGCTAAGGGTGGAACAAGTAACACCCCCATGAATGCAAGGACCTAAAGTTTCCCAGCAGAGCATAACATTATAATAAGGTGACAAGTGTTGTTTACTTCACAATCTTATGGCTGATCAGTGTAAATATAGTCAGTCTTAGTTAGATTTCTAAGGATGCTTTTTCTTATTAAATGCAGTTGCATCAATGTGGCATCATCCCTCCTCTGCTAAAGGTTTTTCTTAACAGCCCCGTGCTCAGCGCCCATGACCCACTCGCTCTTGCCACAATGGGTAGCAAACGCTCTGAAGTCACTTTTATGACTTTAATTTGACAGCAGTGGCAGACTCTTGATGGCCTGTTGTTGACAACAGGAATGGCAGAAAGAGTCAGAAATGTCAGCACTTATGGAGTTTACCTGTGTGTGTGTGTGTGTGTGTGTGTGTGTGTGTGTGTGTGTGTGTGTGTGTGTGTGTGTG
>NW_007579075.1:92603-114488 GCF_000690725.1 Stegastes partitus | reverse complement strand
TTGGGACATTTAAATCTTCACACATGCTCTGACAAAATATATTCACTTTAGACATCTGCTTATGCACCATTAATGCAACGACTTGACAGAGCTCTTTGGCTTTACAGTGCACTCTGCTTTTAAACGGCACACCTTGACTGCATCTCACAGCAGAAGAGGCGTTTTATGTTTTCTGCTGCACCCGGTGATGCAGTGTTGTATAAGTGTCCTCCAGCGTCGCTACCAATTAATCTATTTACCTGTGTGTCCATTGTGCTTGGTGACGAAAACTGTTTCAGGCTTTGACGTGGAGATATGAATGGCCTTATCAGCCCTTTGAACACTGTGAGGCCAGTTTAATCATTCAACATGGCTGTTGCGACCCCCTGTGATAATCACGAGCTTGTGAAACTCCCCTACAGCACCACGACATCCAGGTGAGAGATTGCCATGAGCTTTTCAATGAAGGGTTCAAACAGACTCGTAACATCCTGGGTTTGTGAGTTGGTTCTTACACAGAATGAAAGGTTAAATATCAAATATTTGTCATATTCCTTATTGCTGCAGATGTTGTTAGCGTTGGAATTTTTCTCGCACATTAATCGTAGCAGCTGGACTTGCTTGAGTTCCTTGAAGACGTTCCACCTTCATCCAAGAGGCTTCATCAGGTCTGACTGACTAGTTGGGAGTTCCAGATACTGATATCCTTCAGGAGCCATAAACACCTGGTTTCAATTGGGGGCTTGTTGCTCCTCCCCCTCGTTATGTGAGTCGTCAGTACTCCCTCTACCACAGTGGGGTTCGTTAGGGTCTTCTGTGTCTAAGTGTGCGTGTGGTTTCATCTTCCTGGGGAGAGATCTTAGGACTGAACTGTAAACAGGTGAGAGGTGATGCCTCAGACCTCCACCTCTGTTGAGGGATGCTCTTTCCAGTTTGACACAGATGGCTTCTTTCACCCCTCTCTCAAACCATCTGTCCTCCCTGGCCAAAATCTGTAGGTTGTTGTCTTCGAATGAGTGTCCTTTGTCCTTAAGAGGCAGGTGGACTGCTGAGTCCTGTCCTGATGAAGCCTCTTGGATGACAGGTGAAACATCTTCAAGGAACTCAAGCAAGTCCAGTTGCTACAGTTTATCTATGAGAATAACCACGACCTGGAGAATCTTCACAGACACTTAGCATTGGAATATTTCCACTGATCTATTGTCCTTGTGTTCCTTGGTCCATTCCTTATGTTCTCTTTTTTTTATTTCTTCCTAACTGTAAGTGTAGGTACAGTTCAGGTCTATTTACGTGTGATGTGACCTGTGCTACTTTGCCGTTTTTAAAGAAAGCCTTTATAGGTGTCTTCTGTTCAGCACGGAGGACATGCTGCCGTTGAAATGCACCATTACTTTCCAAGTTAAGCCTTGGCTGAAAACCAAAGTTGATGAGCTTTCGCAAAGTCTCCGCTCTCTGAAACACCCCGCCTGATCAGCTGCAGGTTGGGTAATCACAAATGTTTCTAACAGATATCATTTTTAAAGCACATTTTTACAGACACGATTTCATAGAATGCTTTAGCAATCTTTTTTTTTTTTCCAGTTTACTTTTGCCCCCGCTTATTCTTTCTGCTGCTACCCTCACGGCGTTTATTTAGCAGCCTTGCGGGCATACAGACTGTCCTGCAGCGTCCAGCTTTAATCTTGCAACAATCAATGTCCATCGACAGACGTGTGTCCTGAGCAGGTATCCCTGAGCAAGCAGCTGACCCCATACCTGGCTGCTGTATCGGGAGTCGGCTTGGGTGAGAGTGTCGGCCAGCGTTTACGTGTACAATTGTCTTTGCAGATAGTTTCTGAAACAGCCTGTGACATTTTCAGATATAACAAAATTACAGCCACATACTTCTTTTGACTTCTATACTTTGTCCTATGTACTTCGAAAGAATCAACTATAGGTGACTTCACAATCATAGATAAGGAAAAAGAGACACTGACGCGACCCCACCTTACCTCACTAGAAAACCAAAGTTGAGTGGCAGAGCTGTACGTGCAAGCAGAGCGAACAAATGTCTAAATTAGCACAAGCAAATGGCACTGACAATAAACCCACACACACACCATGCCGGGTCATTTATCTTGGAATTATAAATGTAAGCACTGCATTATCTCTGCATTTTTTACTTTCTCAGCCTCTTTTATCCCCCATCTGTTCAGTCTGGCCTCCTCGTTCTGTCTATTACTCTTTCTTTATCTATTTTGTAAGCACGCTTTTGGGATGCCAAGAGAGCATATGGAAAATACAATGCGGTGTATTGTTGTGCTGTACATATTGAGCGGTTAAAGACTGCACTGGGGACCGAGCACCAGGGGCGAGGAAGGGCGTGGCCTGAAGCAGGAGGTTAAATCGAACCGTCAGCACCAATGTTATCTGAAAGTGCCACTCACTTATTTCAATTGGAATCCACTACTCCCAGATCATTATGGAGTAACACTACTCTCCATAAGATAATCTATACGCTCGGGATTTAAACGGCTGGGATTCTGAGGTTGCGGCGGCATTGTTAGGGGGTCAACCATAAAAGACAAGGAAACAACTGACATGGAGCAAAAAACCATTACTCTCCTGGTTTATGCCCACTTATCATGGTCCAACCATAGACTGTATAAAAGATGGACGTAGCTACCGTGACGTTGGTTTCTGCACTGAGAAAATGAAGCCAGGGTTTTGCTATTTCCTGGTTGACATCTTGGATTTTTGGAGCCAGTGAATCAAAAATCGTCGGAGGGGGGCGGAGCCATAGGAGCAGCGATTGGTCAGACGGATTGAGAGGCGGGCCCTCTCTGCCCGCCCACATTTACCGCCGTCTGCTCGCTTCGTCTGCATCGTCGCTGCTGACTGTCAATCAAGCCAGCCACGCCCCTTGCCCCGCAAAATGTTGACGATTTTTTAAAAATTCAGTATTGATTTATTTTCAGATTGGCCACCTGATCTCTGGATTTGACTATGAACACTAATAGGAAAAAAATCCTGAGCTGTAGGAATGCGGTATTTCGTGATCTGTGATCACTTCTTTTCCAATTCCAGTCTATGGGAGCCAGGGCTTTGTGGAGCCAGCAGCTAGTGGACGTAGTGATACTTCAGGTTTTTGACACTTCCAGGTTGGCTTCATTTTTCAGGGCCGGTTGCTACGTCCATCTTTTATACAGTCTATGGGTCCAACAGGCTTCCAGCTTATGCAGAACGGTGGAAAAAGAATATTCTTGTGTTTTCATGCACATCAGGTGTTGAGGCTACATCTCAGATTTCATCTCATCATCCTGCCTGCTGATGTAAATTACTCAGAAGTACATGTGGTACCACTGATACAGCAGGAAGGAAGGAAATGAATCACTATACAGAAGTAGTGGCACAATTTTGGCCACATTTATCCAATCAAGTCACCGAAGTGAAACGTTAAACGTGCAGTAGAACAACAACAATGTAGGTCATAGAGCAAACACCGTTCTTTTAAGACAGAGCAACTTAGCAAGGTATGCAGATTTATTCATCAGAGGCCTCAGGAGTTGCTAGATCACAAAGTCATGGTCTTCAAAGAGCCAACCTCCTCCTCTTCCAAGCTAATAAATCACCCATACCATTCCAAGGCAATCCACACTCTGTGCTTCCACGCTAGAAGCATGAGAAAAATAAGAAAGAGCTTTTTCTGTCGTTCTTTTCTAAGGCAGGCATGGCTTTGCCTTTAGGCTACGCTTTGTCTTTGCCTCCTGCTTTCCCACATCTGACAATCCTCAGGGGTTGGTGTGCATGAAAAAGTAAGGAACTGATTGAACTTATAGCACACTGCTATGCTTACAGTCTCTCTGACAGACACTCACATACAACAGCTGTGCGAGAACAGCGGGCTAGGTCTATTTGCGATAAGACATAAAAAAGAGAAGACACACTTATAATGGCACGCCACGACACAGCGTTGTATCATTATGGATTCAGTCTGAGTTATGCGTGGCAACTCCAAGCAGAATGGCAGATTGGTCGTGGCAGCATATACGAGCTATTTCTCACTTCACCCTGCTGCCCATGGTAGTGCAGGAGTTGATGCTTAAAAACACCAGGGAGGGCTGTTCATTTGTTAGCTGCTCCTCTGCTTAGCGGCTCAGTTTGAAAACTCATGTGAAGCGATGGCTCCGCCGCAGGTTCCTCTCACGGCCGGATAACAATCACTTTTGGGAAGCACACAGATCATTTAGCTCCAGGCTAGGTCACCTCCATCCCATATACATAAAGCCATCTGACTTCAGTGGGAGAACAGCAGCCTTCAGGTCACCTCTACTGTCAAACTCTCTTCATGTCTGGAACGACGTTGTGAGGAGTTTGGTTTGATGACACATTAAAGCACATCAAGTTGAAATAATTGAAGAATTTTTTTTTATATTCACATTTAAAACTTGAGGAGAGATCTGAAATCTGTTTAAAACATGAGCTGTTTCCACGAATGTCAGATGGGTTGTGCTTACATTTTTAACAACCCCTACAGGTTTGCCGTTATCTAAAGCAAGGATTTTAATGGCAGATTTGAATTAGTTGTAGAAAAGAAATTCAGCACATTCACAGACTGGGAAGTGCAAAAGTGCAAATTTGGAATTAGCGAAGAAATTTGCAATCTCTGACCATGTAAGAAGTTCTGCTTTCTGCTCAGACAACAGGGCAGCAGTTCAAAGGTTTAAATGAGGCTAGAAGTTTGGTTCTACACAGTAAAACAACTTGATGTAAATGCAAACTAATGTTATATCACCATTTAAGTTATGCTGAAGTTGTTCTAGCTCTACTTTTTTCTCCACCAACCACCTCCTTTGGGAAATGTCTCCCACTTCATCTGCCACATGTTCCACTGTGCTCAGCAGCGTCTATCTGGATTTTGGTGAATTATTGGAGCTTCTCAATTGAGCCGTCTGCCGAGGTCAAAAACAGTGTCATCAGAGCAGAAAGCGTGAGCTGATGTGGTCAAAATAAAATATTAATTACATCCGCTTTTTAAGGATTTCATGTTTTATTGATGAAATGTAGTAAAGGTCTTCGTGCGTCCTCTTAACAGAACCGATTGTTCCAGCATTTATGCTATTGAGGCACATATACTGCCTTTCCTGAAAGACGCCCCTGCACCAGCGTGCAGGGTTTTGTATTCATGGCCATATCCTGGCCAGAAGATGAGTGTCAAACACTCTGACAGTGTGTCAAGTACAAGAACCTAGTATGATGAACTCCCACATCCCAAAGAGATATCACTGTTCTTTCATCTGGTCGAAAAAAAAACTCAACAGTGTGCCTCTGCTGTGAGCTATCAGCTTCCTGAATAAACCATGGATGAGTCTAAATGTGTGGACATTTTTTCTGTCATGGCGAGGGACAGCGGCATTGAATCAATCCCCGCAGGCGTGGAACAGCCTCGGGCTAATATATGGGAAGCGCTTACTGTCAGACCCAGAGGGGCCACAGCGCTGACAATGGCACTCAAGCAATTGGAATCAGATGCCCGGATTAGCCTTTAAACTTGTGTGTATGACTAAGTTCAGCTAAAGTGTTGAGGGAAGGTCTAACAATTAGCATGCTAATCAGTGCTGTCTAACTGAGCATCGCTTCTTAAACACTGGCGCTGGCATTCTCACGGCTCAGCAGAAAGCCCACTCCTGTTTGTCAGCACCCTCCAAGCATTTGTGTAGCTACAGCGCAGTAAGCATACGAAGTAAGATTTATGTATTTTCCAAAGATATAATAGTGCTTTAATTGCATGTTGACTTTTTGGAGACAGTGTGATGAAATCCAGAGTAATCTTAAGAGCAGACCTTTACATGTTGGGGAGGATAGTTCGTCTGCTGGCTTCTTTTTTTTTTCAATCAGAAGTATTTTTGAAGTTTATAATGAGGGCACCAGGGAAATAATTTTAGCAATAGAGATCTAATATGAAACAGAAGAAAAAAACAGCAAAAAAATAAAAAATAAAGCTCGAGTCTGTCCAGTTAGAGAGATGCGAGAGCTGCAGCTGTGGGACTGAATGTTTCTACCATATGAGAACTGAATACCATTACACAACAATGCACTGTCATGGTGTTTTAGTGGAGCCTGCAGAGCGCGCTTTGAAGATACTGAAGGCGAGCGCCAGCGTTTATCATATCATCCAGGTATATTGCGGTTTTACTCATTTCGATTCAGAAACTTTCCCAACAAAGGTAAACTATCACAGACTTACTTTTGCTCGTGTTGTTGCTACGTATCGCTGGAAGAAGCTGCAATTCAAGACCTCCAAGAAGTGGAGCGCAACAAAGAGTAATGCTGCCTTAAAATCAAACATCCTAAACAAGCACTAACCAGGGTGGGGATTAAAGAAGTCTCGGGACACGGAGCAGGTCGTCCAGCGATCACGAGTTTCTTTCGACGTATCAAGGTGTCTTTGTGTAAACCCTCTTGACTTGCACGAATAGCTCATTGCCATCAGTCGGGGAATGTGTGTGAGACAAATTGCAAATTACTTTAGATAAAAGGCTTTTCAATAAATGCATTCCCATTATCACATTCTCATAACTTACACTGTACACAATAACAGACAGTAACGCGGTTTGGGTGTGATGGATTGCCCATCTGAAGCAAGTTGGGGGAGTTTTTTTTCGTGGGATATTGAAATTAACTGAAACTAATGGCTGCCTGGCAGGTAGGAAATCAATCTAGAAGCCTGGACTATGCTTTGGAAAAGGGGTTGACAGCAAACAGTAAAGCATATCCAATTTGTAGCTAATGGGCCAAAACATGCAAAAGCCACTGGTGCAGCCTTTTAAATCCAGCAGGCTGACCTATTATTGGTGCAAACAACGCCGACACATTATCAAGATTTGTTGACGTTTCTATTAAACTTTTAGTCAGCAGTTTTATTGCCTCGGGACGTGAGTCAAAAAGACTGACCACATGTGGGGCTCTGACACATGCATTGAGATAAGAACAAACTTTATCCTTCACAACAATCATAAAGGAAAAAGCTTCCAAAACACATTCAGGGACTGTTTGAAATGAGAAAAGTTAACCATCAATTCATGAACTCAGAATCAACTTTTCTGATGATGATTATTTACTCACTCGTTCTGGGCTCCTTCATCGCTTCCAGCCTGATCAAAATGTCCTTCAGTGGCACGAGGGGGGAAGACTGAGAAACAGCCGCTGGATATGCATTCTAGATTTAAACAAAAGGATTACAAAAAATTAGCTTCTCAAAGCAGCTTATGGAGACGCAATATTGTGTTAAACCTGCCTCTAAAGAACACAAGACTGTCTAAACCCACATAAGCTCACTGTTTGGGCCACTCATGTAAATGATTTTTGGAAATTAAAGGCATGAAAAGGCAGAATGGTACGACCCTACAGTGTTAGTCTGATGTCTCACGCTGACACGCAGAAGCAACAGGTGCAAAAAAAAGTCACCACGTACAGTAGAAATAATGCTTTTCTTCTTTTGACTTCAGATTTTCTCACAATAATAAGGAGAAAAAATCACATCTCTGGCGGTGCTGTTACCTTTGTGAACTTCACCAGCTACATGATAGATGAATCACGGCTCTGCAGCGTGTCCACAAGCCAAGTCCTGCCATCACAAGTCAAAGAAGAAAACAAACATTAGAATCTTGCAGGAGTAGCTGTGTGGTTTCAGTGTTTGGAAAGTCAGAGTTACACATGATACATGTCAGAAAATAATAAAAAAAACATGAACTGTGCAGTACTGAATTGTTTTGCAGCAGTTTTGTGTTGAGGAGTTTTGGAGCAGGCCAGAAGTCACGGCTGAGCGATGCACTTAGTGTGACCCCTCCCCTAGCAGTGTAAAAACTAGAGCACATAACAATAGTTTTTCCACTTGACTCAACTCTATTTACTACAGTCTACAGTTTACTTGCTGTGCCTGCATCTTCCTTGGATGCTAGAATTTGTAGCTCTTGATTTAATCATCCTATTAACGATGAGATAAAGAAGACTTGGGTTGATTCGTGAAGAGGCAAATGTGGCCAAGCTGACTCTCTCGGGTCTGGGAGTTTTTCTTTGTGGAGTTTGTATGGTCTCTCTGTGCCTACGTGGGTTAATTGGTGATTCTAAATTTTCTGTGAGTGTGCTTGGTGGTCTGTCTCTGTGTGTGGCTCTGTGATGGACTGGCAACCTGTCCAAGGAGAACCTCGCCTTTGTGTGGTGTGACAAACTCAGAATACATATGTTTTACTGCTTTACTTGAAACCCACAGGAGTAGCTGTGTGGTTTGGATAATGCATATCTCTTGGCTGGGTGAACTCCCCGTCCAGGAGCAGACTCCAGGAAACAGATCGACACATACACGAAAAACTGTCACTTTTTTTTACACTTCCGTTTTTGTACTAATTAAACAAATGAGATCTTGCAGAAGGTGGATAGGTGGTTAGCACCGTCGCCTCACAGCAAGAAGGTCACCAGTTCTCGTCCCGGTGAGGACACCCGGGATCTTTCTGCGTGGAGTCTCCATGTTCTCCCCGTGCAGCGTGGGTTCTCTCCGGGTTCTCCGGCTTCCTCCAGAAACATGTGGGGTTGATTGGTGATTGTAAATTGTCCGTAGGTGTGAATGTGAGTGTGCTTGGTTGTCTGTCTCTAAGTGTAGCCCTGTGATAGACTGGTTACCTGTCCAGGGTGTCGGCTGGGATAGACTCCAGCCCCCCATGACCCTAGTGAGGATTAAGCGGTGCATAGATGATGGATGGATAGATCTTGCCGATAAACAAGGTTCTTCACATCTAACTCTCAGCAAGACACCAGATAAGTGAGGATCCAAAAGTGCCATAATTTCTGTGAATTTCAGTAAAGACCCTCCTTGTTAGTCAACGCCATATTCCCACCTTGAAACAGCAGTGCACTGATGACAGTCTCAGAAACATGTGTTTAGACTTCTGGGGTTTCATACATAACAAACCTAAGGAACCAGTCATGTCAGTTGGCTGGGTGGGACTTTCTGTATTTTTTAATTTTTTTAAATTTAACCTTTGTTTAAACAGGAAGTTCCACTGAGATTCAAAATCACTTTTACAAGAGAGACCTGGTCAAGGTAGCAGCCAATCACACCATATTAAGATGCAACAAATGCAAATAAAACGAGAACAACAATTAAGACATAGTGGACCTCTCAAGAAACACAATCACACGTTTCCATCAACATATTCTTTATCTCTCCATCCATCCATCATCTATACACCGCTTAATCCTCACTAGGGTTGCGGGGGGGCTGGCTCAGCTGACTCAGGGTGAAGGCAGGTTCACCTGGACAGGTAACCAGTCTATCACAGGGCTACACTTAGAGAGACACACACTCATATTCACAACTACAGACAATTTAGAATCACCAATTAACCTCAACATGTTTTTGGACCTTGTGGGAGGAAGCCGGAGAACCCGAAGAGAACCCACGGGGAGAACATGCAAACTCTACGCATCCTGGGTGTCCTCACCGGGACACGAACCGGCGACCTTCTAGCTGTGAGGCAACGGTGACACCAACTGCACCAACTTGCAGCCCACACATTCTTTCTGATGCCCTTAAAGTTATAAATTGATGTGAGTGTTTCTAATCTAAGACCTTTCTGCAGATTATTCCAAGCCCATGAGGCATCGGAGGGAAATGCAGTTTTCCCCAAATCAGTTAAAATCTGGGGTACGTTAAATCATTATTCTTCTGTTGTAAATATGGCTGAATTACTCCAGTATTACACCTCGCCCTTGTGTACTGAGTGCTTCAGCAGAGTCGTAGGTGAGCTGGTGTTCTCAAACTGCACAGAGTAGTGAGGGGACGAGTGGAGCAAGAGGCAGCGACTTCATAGATGTACACATTGTCGGGGAAGGCAGCAGTGCAGGAAGAGAATATATTCATGGAAAAAAATAAATTCTAAATATATAGCTTTGATACACACAGATGAGTTTCCAGAGGTTTGTAATCAATGACCACAGAGGGACTCTAAACAGTGGCGGAGGTTTGAGACACCAGCCACACAAGTCAGCATCCCGGCACGAAAATAAAAGCTGGCAACACACAGCGCGTCCTTTAAATCAAACAAGGTACCGCATGTCAAACATAGTTGTAAAAGATGTATGAGTGAGCGACGAGGAAAAACAGAACTCATCTCATTCTGCAGCTGGGATGGAGTGGGAGGTGATACCCTGAATTCTGTGGGTAAGTAGGCTATAACTTCTGCTTATGCTTTGGAGAAGAAAAAAAAATACACATTCTGTTTTTCTGATCTGCAGTTCCAGTTGTAGCATCTGTAGTTTGTAAAAATTGTAGTGCATGTGGAGCACTTAGCCCACCACTACCACTTTCACATGCAACTACCTCTTCTGCCAGAAGATAGAAGTAGCTTTAAAGGACTGAGATGTGCATTGTAATAATCCTTCGACATGTGTTTATCACAGCGGCAGACATGTCACAGCTGAATGGAGAAAACCATCGAGAGGTCACAGAGGGAGCCATCTGCTCAGACAGCATCTGTAATTTTCCCCAAACGTTCTACCCGGAACACGAGCAGGTGGCGGGTTCTTGACAAAGTACCGCCATGTGATCCTTTATAATTGCAACAAAAAACTTCTCAAATTAGAAAAAGGAGAAAAATCTCCAGTGAGAAATGTGAAGGCAACATTTTCAACATCCTCTTTTTTTTTTTTTTTTTATAATTCATGCATTTTTTTTTCTCCTCCAATAGCTGTTTTTCACTGCCCACTTTAATCTCCTTGGCACACAATTATCGATTTTTATCTGTAATTTGTCTTTTTCTTCAGATGCCTCGTCCTTGTCTTGCCTCTTATTCCTTCATTGTGTTTCTCCTCTAATAGAATTCTGAAGTTGCCCATTAAGGTGCTCTTGTTTTTCCGGTTCTTATCTGATGTCTCTAGCTGCCTCTCTGCCTTCACATGTAGCTTCGCTCTTTCCAAATCCACTTCCATGGGTGCTTTGCCATTTTCTCTCTGCCGCCTTTCTCTTTGCTTGATGTAATCCGCGGTATTCAGAGTCTGCTTTCTGTGTGGATCCGAACATTCTGTGCCAGTGGCTTTCGCTCTCCCATGTCTGTCTTAGCTGTTCCGCTTTCCCGCTCCTCCGGTTCTGACCTTTATCGCACGCTGCTGGCCGTTGCCCAGAAGGTCATTTCTATTTCCTCGGTTTGACTCGAGGGTCTTTTTCTTGCAGTCTAACACCTTGATTTTCTCCCAGGTGGCTCTTAGTTAACAAGGCGGTCTTGAGCGCAACATCTCATCGCCTGCTAGACACACACAGGTCGAGGTCTCAGATTAGACTTTACCTCGAAACACCCTCCCGCTGAGCATCGCGAGGTATTTGCTTATGTCGTTAACGGCTGCGATGGACGTTTTGAATTCGATTTCAGTTTCAGACGATCATCAATCCGAGTCGATAACCGTTGTCACCCGGGTCAGCGTGCCCGTTTTCGTTAAACACGGCGTCATACTGTACAGCCGAGTGAAAAATCACCGCGAGCGCCGGAAGCCACACATCTGGCCCCGTTCTATAAAGAATGAAGAATGTCCCGCTGTTTGAATTGGCAGTCATCACGCTGCACCTGTTCGTCAGCAAAACCTTTATGTACACGGCAGGGATCCCTCCAGGAAACGTGTTGAAACATTAAAAGCTCTTTTATTATCCAACGGAGCCATTTACATATTTAGAGGAAGCTGGCCTGCTCGGTACTTTTACCACAACAGTAGAAGAATATTATTATGTATGAGATAAAACCATAGACAGTTACCAAACAGCTTTTAATTCCCTCAGTTCTCCACATTATGTTGGCGTTCTTCTTTTCCATTGTCTTGGTTGCAAAGCCGAAAATCTTGTTGATTTCTCTCTATTTTATTTAAAATCTGTGACACATATTTTGCAATCTCTATGTTTGGTTTTCTATATGTTGCACAAGTGAGGACAAAAAATCCCAGCAAGATTTTTCAAAGTCCTAAAAAGAGCTCAACCATTAAAGGTGTAGTCCGTGATTCTGCAGAAAGATTGTTGGTTTTCAGCTGCTTTGCATATTTGGATAGCTAGTTTTTACTCTTCCTCACACACCCACTGCTCACTCCTCTCCTTATCTACCCTCCCATTCCCTCTGGCGACGGGTCCGGCTCTCTTTGCGGTTGTTTCGGGCCACAACGACCCGCCGCTCGCTCTTCACATAATGTTTTGTTGTCGTGTCGGAGCGGCGTCTCCTCTCGTTGACACCGCTGGTAATGGCAGCAACACATTTCCATTTCCATTCAGCCTTTTTGTTTCCCTTTTGGATAAACTTCACACAAATATCTCCTAAAAGAAAATTTCAGTGCGGAAGGAGAGAAGATTGCAGATTGAAAGAAGAAAGCAGGATCGAGGTGATTGTTTGTTGAACCTGATTGAATGAATCTGACGGCTGTTTGTCATGTAAAAATCCTGTTTTTGA
Source organism: Stegastes partitus (assembly GCF_000690725.1). Classification (NCBI taxonomy): domain Eukaryota; kingdom Metazoa; phylum Chordata; class Actinopteri; family Pomacentridae; genus Stegastes; species Stegastes partitus. Next base: position 102,051 of record NW_007579075.1, on the reverse strand, counting down.
ACAAACTGAACAGAGCTGCGGTTAATTATCGATTTTTAGGACGTAATGAATGCATGATAATAACCTGGATTCTGAAGGACTTTTCATTTCGCTTTGTTTGATAACCTCTTTGATTGTTTTCTCGCCACATTCAAGTCGTGTATTGATTTTGAATGAATTAAACTGTTCCTAACCCGGCAAGCTGGCTAGAAAAGTAATGAATGTATTATTAATCTCAGCTGAAACGTTTTTCAGTAGAACAAACTTGATTTCTTGCTATTTGCTTGCCAGCTAACGTGAGCGGGATTCATTCATTATTTATAAATCCTACCTCGGCTTTGGTAACTAGCTATCAATCTTTTCTCACAGGCTGCTTTAAATTTGTGTTTTGATGCAAGGCTTTGATCTAATGTTTAATCTTTCCAAGGGTGTTATTGAAAAATTATGGAGCAACCTCTGCTCACCAGGACCATCCACCTTGTCAGCTGGCATGATTGCTGCTGAGGGAACTTCATCAGATGCTTCGGGGGCGTCTACGTCCTCCTACGACTGCAGCTGTAGAGGAGGTACTGCAGCCTTCAGTACCAACTGCTACATCCACATCAGCGTTCATTTGTCATCGTCTTTAATTACTGGTCTTGTTAGACGCAAGTTTGTTGCTTTGGGAGTTTGAATTTGTTAATTTTATATTTTCGAATACTTTGCAATTGTTCAGTGTTTCTTAATTTGTCATGTTTTGATATAGTTGTCGATGCCACTTTGTTTGCTTCCCATTTGCAGAGCCAGTTTTTATCAGTGCACCCACAGATTAGACGGCGAGTTGACCATGAGGAGATGCTCACTTACAAGGTGTGTCAGAAAAGTTCCAGGACTGGTGTCCCAATAGATATATTTTAAACCAAACTACAAACTGGGAGTTTCCCCTTCAGACGATCAACCAGCAAAGAGATCTTGCAGCTTTTGCTTTGTTCAGAGAAGAGGCAGGACCAGTGGAGGCTGCTTCACCATGACAACATCCTGAGCATCCCACAGTTCCTGGCTGAGAAGAACATCTCTGTGCTGGAGCAGCCTCCCTACTCACCCCACCTGGCTCTGTGGGGTTGGTTCCTCTTCACCGAGCCCAAGGGGGTCATCAAGGGGACCCGTTTAGAAGACATGGACGACATCAAGATGGCTGTGACGACGGAGCTGAGGAAGGTCCTGGAAAAATCCTTCAAGGAGTGCATGGCGGCGTGAAGAGAAGGCTGGGAGGTGTGATAGACTTCAGGGAGATTACTACAAAGGGAAAAACTTGGATTTGAAATATATGAAGAGTTCATTTGTCAAAACAGATAACTCCATTTTTGTAGATTTTCAGAAAACTTATTTTGTTATTTGCTTGATATCAATCAAACTGAAGCTGAGTGGCCATGACTCAGTAGAAATGACAAAAACAGAGATAACTGAAGTTTGATTGATATTGTCTCAGGCAGACGATGGAAAAGTGGCTTTTCTGAAGGTTTGTGAAGATGGAGTTATCTGTTTTTGCAGATGAACTCCTTTTATCTTTTGTGACACCAGTCCTGGAACTTTTCTGACTCACCTCGTAATCCTACAAAAATGAACTGGACTAGCGTTACGGATTCTACCTTTGAATCAGGGTTCTCAGCACTGCAAGGTCCCAAACCTGTGCAAATCTCCACGAACCCTCCTGAAGCACAGATTCGTAATGCAGGCATTCTTTTTCAGAAATTAAATCTACAGATAAATGTTCAGCATATGATGTTAACTCGTCAGTATTACTAATAGAAGTTGTCTGAGTCCATATCTACACATCAGTACCATGTTCTTTGTGTACCTTCATGATTTTTTTTCTCTTTTTCAGGAACCTCTGTCTGGCAGTGCCTGGAGGTGTTTCTCAGTCTGCATTCTTCTCTGTGCTTGTGTTTTTGCTGACTTGCGAAACTTTATCAATCTCAGCCCAAACACTGTTCCAGCAGTTTCGGAGCACCCCCCTGGAAGTAAAAGTTCCCTTCATTTGTTCCAACTGAAAATGTTATGTGACTCCGGGTCGGAACAAGTGGCTGGGATCAGCATGAAACTCTCCCAGTTCAATCCGCAGCCCAAATGACTCACAAACGCATTACAAACTACTCTATCTGCTTCTCTGATAAGAAGAAAAAGAAATGCGTACAGGCTTGTGTGCATGAAATTTTAAGGGGAGAAGTTAATGTCGACCCTAAAAGTGTCGATAACAAACACCCAAATGCAGAGTTAGAAACCCCGTCACATCACTGGAGCCGCTGATGGCAGGTTTGTGATGAAGATTGCAGGGCTGATGAAACCGAAAACAATCCGCAGTGTTGATCAGTTCCCTTTTCTTTGTCCCTTTTGACAGAATGGTATAGAATGTGGCTCATAGGTGGTATATGTGCTCGTACAGCATACAAAGAATGAAGTTTGAAACAGGTGGTCATTACTCATTATACAAACTTAAAGGCTTGTTGCATCTTCTGGGAGATCTTCAGTGATGAGCAACATTACAGATATTGTTTAACGACTTTGAAATGGAAAAAGAGCAGTGAAGTTAGCTGTGGAAGTGTTTTCCCCTCCAGTGAAGTTTATTTTTATCTTGCGTCCATGTTTACGTGTCCATATGGTGTTTTTATATCCATCCAGGAAGACATTATGAGTGAAATAAGCAGTCAGCACCGTGGTTGAGTGATTCCACCTTGAAACAGCACAATGACAGTCTCAAAAACACAGATTCAGACTTCCAGGAGTCCATGAACCTCAACCGAAGGAACCAAATCTGTCACCCTGCAGAGCGGGACTTTCTTTATCATTAAACTTTAACCAAGCTTGGACATGTGTAGCTGAATTACTCTAATATTACAACTTACCATTGCATAAGAACTTTACATGTTGGAGCAGAATCACAGGTGAGCTGGTGTGCTCAGGCTGCAGTGAGTGAACGTGGACGGGTGGAAAGAAGCAGGGACGTCATAGATCTGCAGATTCTAGTGGATGCAGTTACATCGAAGCCATTTTAAAGCAGGAAACAGTATTTTTTGGTGGGGATTAGCTTTTAATCAATGACTGGAGAGGAACTTTAAATAATATTCAAGCTAAGCTAATTACTCTCTAGGTTCATATTTGACATCCAGACGTGTGAGTGTTATTGATCATATTGTCTGACAATTTGTTCCTTGTTATTTAATTGCCCCTAAGGTTGCTTCACTAGTCATCATTCCAAGTGAGGAACTCGGTGCTAATTGTTACTAAATGGAACATGAGACATTATCCTGTGACCTGAAGCATGCAGTTATCCAAAGGGCCGATGTTAAAACACAGTCACCTCAATGTTTGGAATGTTCTGAAGCCATTTGTTGCTTTGCTTTGTTAGCATGGTCTTTACCGCCAGCATTAATATTTACAATATTTGCATCAAGATTTGAGTCTATTTTGGAATAAAATGCCCTAAAAACTCTAGTAATACAAACATACAGAATGATGGTATTTGTAGACAAATGCCGACAAGATCAGTTTTGCTCTGTTGTCTTGAAGAATGACCAAACTTTGGTGCCTGAAGATAACTCCAAAGAGCTGATTCTAGTCAGTCTAACTCATTTATCGTCTGCAGGGTAAGCCTGTGTCTGCTCATGTTCTGTTAGATCAGGCTTTATTGTAGAAAATGTGTAGCTGGTCTGATATCAAAAGTGTTTTATTCTTACTGTATATAAAGGTATCATGCAACTATTTTACACATTGATGAATTTATTCTGTATCGTTTTTGATGTGGCTGCTAAAGTGTTTTGATTTTTTTTTTTTTTTTAAATCAAAGACAAATGTATTATTATTTTGATAACAGGTACAATGTCCAATTTAAAAATCTAAATGAATAAAAGAAAACCAGCAGCAGCAACAAAATAAGACTATTTTTTAACTGTTAGTACTTTACTTCTGATTGCATACGTCTACCAGGGATCATCGTAGGAAAGCACACTGTAGATTTAATCGTTCTGCACCCAGAAGAGTCCTGATCACAGCAGGAATTACTGGTGTCAGTATGTAGATGACCCTAAAACATAACTGCTATTTCCAAGCTGGTACACAGAACCCCAGATTCCTCCTGATGAACCTACAATGGGAGCCATCAACAAGTGTGGGTGAACGAGAGGGACGAAAACATTATGCAAATACATCTTATTGTTGTAGCCGTCCTGCTGGATGCTTTAATCATTTTGATGATTTTAATAGCAGTTATTCAAACTTGTAAACTACTAACTCTACTAACACCAAGTCGGGCAAACTTGCAAGTTACACAGACACTAGAGATCCATAAAGTGTCTGAGCGGTGCCACTCCACCATACAAAACAGTGCCCTGACAGTATAGCTTTGCCATTTGTCTCTTGGGCTTTTTCACTTTGGTGCTGAAATGTTTAACGACACCAACGCTTCACTTGTAGTGCATTATTGCTGAGCAGATGAAAATGCTTAGTGAAATGTCATATTTCCAGTGTTGGAGAGGCTTTTTCATCCTTAAAAAAAAAGAGAAGAGGTAAGGTCAGAGAGTTTTGAAAGTCAGGAATGGCAGCACTCTGTCGGGTAATCATCGAGTCACTGGTATTGATCGACAGCTCCATTAAACCCACACACACATATATCATGGTCACTTTGTACTTTAGCACAATGAAAGCTTATTTACTGCACCTTTACCGAGATGGGAATTTGAAGGATGCATTTGCGAAGAAGTGCAGATAATGCTGCTGCTGCTGTTTGATGAAAGTGCTGATATTTGACTGTCTCACATATAGAAAAAGAAAACTATCTTCTAAGTGCCTGGGTTCAGATTGTTGTCTTTTATGTGTCTCCCCATCTACTTCCAACTGTCTAAAGAAACTCTTTTTGAGTCAACTGCTGGATTTGAACCTCGAGCCAGGGCGCTGTAATGACCCTGAGGTCATGTCCTGGTGTTTTTCCTGGGAACTTAGTATTTTAGCAACCTCGGGGGCAGTTACAGTCCACATTTAAACTAATAATATATGCAGTATATTTAAATCCGACTACCTCTAGGCCAAATAAATATTTCAGGATTCAGCATTTCAAAATGTAGAAAGTTTTCCCGGCAGCATGGAGAGATCTTTAAAGAGGCGTTCTCCATGTTGGGAAATGATCATTTAAGGTCTTTAATCATTTTGTACGATATTTCTGGGAAAGAAACGCAGCCTGTAACGCTGACAGGTGAAATGAAGACAACGCTCTGAGGTAGGTCTTTTAGTTTATGAGATATTCACAGTTTCCGGAGACGTATTATTATTTAAATAACATTGTAAAATATACAGCTGAACAGCCAACCAAATAAATTATGTAAGAAAAGAATAAAATATTTAAGAGTGTTGAGGTTTTCGGGGGGGTGGCGGAGCTGACTCATGACCTCGGTGTTTTTAAATTGCCGACTCAAGCCCCGCGTGTCGCTGCTGCAGAGGTCAAGCTATAGCGCCAGTTTATCGAGTCAAGTTCAGCACTCGGTTAGAGCGACTGCAAGGTAAGAGTCAGTGCAATTAGATATCCAAAAGTTGGGATTATGGGGGTACAAAGAAGGACTGCCTCCTCCTAGATCTTTCAGCACCTGTCATATCGGCACATGCATCGGCGAAAATCACAGAAAGGGATGCTGAGAGATGTAATTTAATCGGATTGGTGCTTGTGTTAAACTGAGCCACGATCTCTGCGAAACAACAGATTTACATCCAGCAAAAAAAAATGAAAGTTAAAATGATAACTGCTGGAGACCTTTGGGTTAATAATATTCAAGTATTAATCTTGTAGTACGCTACAGAGCAACACTCGGCGTGAAGATGTGCAGCCAACAACACAGAGGCCAAAAACACAAGGTCACGCTCGATTCACAAACACAACTACATGATCCTTGAAAAATCACAAACTGAAGGAGAAAGAAGGAGCCCCCAGATTCTACCACGATCTGCAATAAAACTTTTATAATGGCTGCCAGTGCAACTGACTGCTTTACCATCTGTCTGGCCAATGAAGACGACGCTACGCGAGTAAAACTAATGAAAACAATGATGTGTGAGGCTGCGGTGACACGTCGTAATATGTTGACTGATTACTTGGGATCTCTTCCGCAGCAGTGGTAATATCTTTTCCCTGTAGCACTGACAAGGCAACAAAAAGCAGCAATGACACCCCTCCTTATGAGAGGCTCGTATCTGCAGTTAATGTGGCGAAACATTTACTTCGTCTTTGTTGCGATGCAGACTTCGGTGTTGTTAACAACAGACGTTATTGTCGGAGCCTCGACTGTCAAACTTATAGATGAGGCCAGCTGACAGTTATGAAACTGAACTTTTTTAGGTCAATTTTATTTCTATAGCATGTTTCAAAACAACCAGGGTTGACCAAAGTGCTTCACAGACTCAGAATCACCACTAAAAAGAACATACATGAACATACAATGAAAGCCACACATATATTTATATTTATGCATCCAGGATGTCAGCACCCGACTGAGATGAAAGCCACCGAGTAGAGGTGGGCCTTTAGCTGAGACTTAAAAGATTCAGCAGTGTGAGCAGTCCTAATGTCCAGCGGTAGGCTGGGGGCTGCCACTGAGAAGGCTCGGACACCTTTGGTTCAGAGTCTGGATCTGGGGACCTCCAGGACCTACTCGACTGGACGACCTCAGTCCTGTGACAGGTTTGTGGACCTGAATAAGCTCTGATAAATAAAGTGGGCCCAACCCAAGTAGAACCTTAAAAACAACCCTAAAACGGACAGGAAGCCAGTGGAGAGATGCCAAGACCGGGGCGATACGTTCACGTTTTTTGGTCCCGGTTAAAAGCCGAGCAGCACCGTTTTGGACCAACTGCAGCCGGCGAACAGACGTCTGATCGAGGCCGACGTACAAATAATTACGATAGTCCAGCCTGGTCGTGACCACAGCATGAATAACTCTTTCAAAGTCGCCACGAGGGAGATAAGGCGGGATTTTTGCGAGCAGCCATAACTGGAAGAAGGCATTTTGTATGACAGTGCTAATCTGTTTGTTGAATGTTTTACTCTGTATAGGTGAATTAATAAGAAAAACAAAACCTGTTTAGGAAAAATATGACATTTGAAAAAAAAAATGCAGCATTGAAAGTTGGATCATTATTATAGGAATAATAGCTGCAAAATGTCATAGGCTTTATAGAAGCTGACCTTTTACTGTGCATCATCTCTCAGTGTTATTAAATCAGGTCAGATTAGCTCAGATTATACACGTTAGAGGACACAGTAATTACACTGTGTGCCACTTGTTGGCTAGAAGTGAGCGGTGCTGGATTTGGGTACTTCACTTCTATTCGTCAGCACTGTCTTTTGCAGACTGAGCAGAAATCAATCAGTCAGACATTGTGCTGCGGTGAATGACTTACCTGGTAGACTGGAGGCTGCCATTTCCCATGCAAATGAATTTTGATTAAGGTCATTTCACAGAATTCTCATTATTTCTTTTCTTTGCAACCCATTAGTCTTCTCAAAATGAAAATGAAAAGGTTGTTGTTTTTTTTCCCCCCCCTTCAGAAAGTACATTAGTGCACCCACTCCTTGTAGTGTTCACTGAATTCATTTGGGTCTCTGCTGATGAGGTGTGAGAGAAAAATGATAAACAAAAGTATGTCGGTGTGAAAATAAAGAGCTAAAAGGTACCAAAACTTGACAATTAATACTTACAATATTCTAATTTTATTACTTTTATATGTAAGTTTTATATATAAATACATTTTAAAAAGTGTATTTAGATATTTTTTTATATTTTATTGTATTTATTTGCTCATTTTTTTGTCAAAACTTGTTCAGGGATGAATGAACTAAAACACATCAGCTCACATATTTTCATTATTACTAAATGGAGACAAGCCGATAATGTTTACAATTTATATCTAACTGTTACATGCATTATACTCAAACAATCACATCCCATTCCTGGGCACTGGATTGGAAGAATATGCGGTAAACATCTTTGGACTTGTCTGTGCTATTCTCTGCTGGTTTGCTGTCACCTGCAGCAGGAATCAGACCTCTGCAGTTCAGTTTCAGTTCACTTCATCCCGCATCCACACATGAGAAATAACAATAGTTTGGCTGAATGCTCTCCCTCGTGAACCAGACACCTCAACACAAACCAGAATCTGTGAAAGATGATCAAAAAAGAGACGCATGAAAGAAAGTGATTTCAGAACGTCTGAGATCCCAGGTCTATCGGGCGACTGCAGGAGACCTGTTCCACACAGCGCCAGGTCACCATCTCCCCCTGCTGGAGGAACAGCGTGTCTACCAGTGATCATGATCAAACAATGTGCAGCAGACCGTATTAAACTAATATATAGTCGCTGTGCTGTAGATTAGTGTATAGATTGCAATTTGCTGCAGTGTGAGGAAGGTTGTTGCAGGAGTGATTGTTGGACTATAAAATTAATAAATTAACGACTTTAAGCATGCGCCAGTTTTAATGCACAGCAAACTGTTATGTATCAGGCTTGCCAATTGCTGGACCTATTTGAATTCCAGTCCATGCCTCTGTGACTCTACAAGCGCTGGCATAAGAGGCTCTCGTGGGAACCAGGTGGGAGGACTGCTGCAGGGCCCCCAACGCTCCCCATGTCACACAATAGTGGACGGCACGGAGAGTGATTAGTGTTTTCCTGGAAATATAACGTCAGGATCAAATCCAGGGTTCTCTGTCGTTTTTTTTCTTTGTCCTAAACTAGTATTTTATTTTTGCCCTTTTTTGAAATGTAGATAATAGTTGCATAAATCATTACAGCATACAACAGAAATGTCACTTAAATGTCAGATAATTAAACACTGTGCCACCTCTAACAGCATTATTTTCAGGTTGAACATGTACATAAACATGTTGCCTCTCATTAACAAATTAAAAACAATTACTTTAGACAGACTATATTAAAATACAGGCCTGAAAAGTGAACTAGTGACACACAAGTTAGAACATTTTGAATCATTGAAACAAAACGGAGTGCACCTGGGATCTCCAGTGAGCCTAAAAGCATGAACATGGTTATAAAATGACAGTTATGGATCGACCTGCATGTCTGGATCATGGCTCCACTTGGAAAAGAACTCCCAGAGAAACTGAAAAATCTGAGTTTGAGGCTTCACAAAGACGGAAAAGAAAACAGGAAGACGTGTGACCAACTAAAAGTCAGTCAAAGCACAGTTAAAGTAGTGATTAGGAGGAATAGAATAAGCCATAGTACTAGTTGCACTGGGTTCCTCCTGAAACTACGTCACAGACAGAGTGCAACTTGTACAATCAAGCTTTAAAAACCAGAGTTAGTGCAGGTCAGACAGTGTGATGGAGGTCACAGTGTCAGACTCTATAGTTGGCATCCAATTGAAAAGCTCTTGCTTGTTTTTTGGCACAAAACTGCAAAATGAAACTTTCCTATAATAAAATAAAAA
>NW_007579075.1:79661-91863 GCF_000690725.1 Stegastes partitus | reverse complement strand
TTAAGGGTCGGATTATTAAGTCACGACTGTATATATCTTTCGTCAAATGAGACCAAGTAAAACATGCTTGACTCCAGCATGTGAGCATGAACTGAGTCAAGATCATCACACTGAATGCATAGTCCCAACAGTGATGCACAGAGGTGGGAGTGTGATGATATGAGTGTGGGGATGATATTTATAGCTGGCATCATGATACACTAATATAATGGCTGACAAGATGGCTCCCAGTCTGCAGAAGTTTGGCAGAGCAAGAATATTCAAGCATGATAACCATCCAAAGCGCACGACCAAAGAGGTTGTAAAAGAAGAAAAAAGTGAAAACTATGACCTGAGTGAGTAAGCTGCTGAACTGGACCCCCCTGAGGTGTTTAAAGAGGAAAGGTAGAGCAGCAAAAACCCAGGAATGTCAGAACATCTCTCCAGGAATGTGTGCAACGCTGCTATCCTCCATGCTGAGTGGGACTGAGTTGGTCATCAAACATAAAGATTGACATACAGTTGATTTATATCAGTGATATAGCACAGAGCTGTACTCAGTTCTGTTGCATCAAAAACTGATTTTGCACCATGGCTCATGAGGTTGCATGTTTAGGTTTACATTAAGGTGCACAATTGCATGTGAGGTACCCTGTTAACACTGTAATGTTGTTCTTACTGGTTGTGGGGGTAAGTTGCTGTGTTTCTTAAATGAATATTCAAAGACAACAAACATCAGTCACCCTGTGGTGGGCCAGGCTGTCTTATATGTATGTAAGCATGTAAACATCACTGCACATGTCTCATAGTTCTTCTCCTCCAGCAGTGCTTACACCACTCTAACATCAAACTGCAGGAGCTCAGAGGTATGCATGTCTTCCTACACAGGGTCACAGCCTCAGATCTCTGTAAGGAAAGTGGAGGGAGACATCCTGCCAGCCACCATCACAACCCCCTCACCCTGCAGTGAGCCGATTACGTTTAGCCATAGCCTCTAGCCCCCTTCCATCTCAACTCCACATCTAGACGAGAAAAAAAAAAAAAAAAGCCCCAAACGACAATGAGCTAGCATCCTCAGAGGTTAGAGGGTGATGCAGCCTGATGGAAAAATCATTAATGACCCTTGGGAGCAGCAGGGGACAGGCCCCGGCTGTGATGTAGGCTCAAACTTTTGATCATAGGAGGCAACTGCCATGACTAAGCTTTAAGCTGCTAAGAAACTGCTGGGCTTCACAAAGTTTCCCTCTGAGATGTGCGCCTCATTTTCAGAATGTAATAAAAGTTTGTGCTTTTGCTACGCTACAAAAATGGAAAATATCGAGAAAAAATATAATAAAGGCCACAGAAATGTTATGTAATTCCTTAGCCAATTATAAAATGCAAAGACAAGATTCCAAGTACAAAAATATAAATGATGTATTTGAAGAATCTATCACCAACAGATGTAGCTTAATGTGTGGCTGTGACTGACAGTTATCTGTACAGTGTTAGATCATTATCACCCTAAGTGTCACCCAGAAATACTGACCTCTGTGACCAGCAGAGGACAGTCTCATGCCATATGAAGGAAGCAACATATGGAGGTGGGAGTCATGAAGACAACACATTGTGCTTTAAAGAGCTAATGGAGCAGCTTCTCTCATGTTCTGACTGATTTTTTCCTGGTAAGTTCTGAAGGACAATGAGTGACTGCTACAGCTGGGTGACAAATTAAAGGAAAAGCATGAACCTTTAGCTTCTGGATTAAGGGGATCTGATGGCTCTGTTGTGCTTTGGGGGGCATTTTGCTGACATGGCATTGTCCCCTCAAAGGGAAAGGATATGCAAAGGCCTTCACAGTCACTAGACCTAAATGCAACGCCGATGGGAGATTCAGGACTGATGTATTAGACATTATTCTCAACCACCATCATCGTCTGTCTGTGATTCCATGTTGTATTGTTATATGCAAGCAGGTCTCTCTTGAGAATGAGACCCGTGTCTCAATGAGATTGCCTGTATAAATAAAGGAAATAATAAAAACATGTCTTTTGGAAGAATGGTGTTCATCTCTCAAGGAGAACCAAAGCTACGACACACTAAAGCAGTTTTGATGGCACATGGTGGCCCAACACTAAGATGAGTTATGTTTGTTTGTTTGTTTTTTCCTTTAATTTGGCTCTTGCTTATATGTACACACTGTGTACTTCATAGTGTGTTTTACCCTGTTTTACATTTTACCTCAGTGGTAGTTTGGTTACATCATGAAGTTCCTCAGAAGTCAATCAGAATTTGCAGATTGTTGTACAGATTGAATCAGAAAAATCAATCCTTGTTTGAAAGGTGTTTAGGTGTGAGTGTAATAAAAGAGTACCATTTTGAGATCAATAATTAATATTACAGTCACTTAAACCAGGTTTCACACAAAGAAATAGTGTGAAACAAAGCACTCATCATGAAAGAATATAGTGATGCTGCACATCAAATTAAACAGCAGAACCTGGGCTACAAGAACATATCAGCCATTTCTACATGCCCCAAACACAACTCAAACAGCAACTAAATGAATTATCAAATATGGACATCGGTATAGCGCCATCCAGTCAATCCACTCGCCACGTCTGCCTCCAGCGATTCGGTACATTATACAAAACGCACAAACAGCCCCTCAATCGAAAGCAGACAGTCCACAGATTCCAACACATGTCCATCAACGCTCTCTGAGATCAAAGCATCAGCGAGAAATAACCCAAAGAACAGCAAAAACCCAAACCGCTTCATCAAAATGTAGTTGTAAATTGTCTCTTACCTCAGCTGCCATGAAAAGTTTATATTTTCGGTAAATCCACACCAGAATCAGTTAGTACTACTTCCTGTGTTACACTGAAATCAGTCCGGACGTCATTTGGAGGCTTCGTTAGCCTCAGGGAGCTAAGGAGTGAACACTCGCACAGCAAGCGGCTCGTCTTCAAGATGGCGTCCTGCTGATTCTGATTGGCTGAAAGTGCTGTCAATTTCATTTTGGTGGCTATCGCTATATTCTATTGGCTCTAACGATTCAAAGGCGGTCTCAATCACTGAAACCGACCAATCATTATGGAGATACAGCTGCGTCACCATAGAAGCTTCACAGCAGTCTGATCAGCATCACGCACAGGAGGCGGAACACACACATTACAAATTATCAATCAATAATTTATGGAAGAAGGGTGGGATTAAATAAGTGTTTATTTACTTCTTCTCACTCGTTTTTGAATATGCAGACCTAGACCTGAATTGTGGAATTTTTCTGTTGCTATATGATTTTGTTTTGTATGTATGTATATGGATGTGTATGTATATGAGTGTATATGTAATATTAATTCTTTGTGTACTTGGTGCTTGTCTTTACATATTCAAAAAAAGATCTTGATCTCAAAAAAGAAAACAAAACAAACACAAAAAAACAGTAATTAACATACCAATCACTGCTTTTATTTTGATGCACTATCGCCCACTGCCAGTGCCACCTTGATTCTCTTAGACAAGCAACTTAGCCTTGTTCTGGCCACAAGATCTTTTGGCTTTGTGGGCATATGTAAGGTTTATGATCTTATATTGTTACTGCTTTACTTTAAAATAAAGGTACCTTTGAAATATCAGTGGGTTTTCTTCATTTATATGTATGTGAACAACATCGGTTATGATCCATCTGGCTTATATCTGCTTCATCCTGTTGAGGGTAAAGTCAAGTCAAGCCACGAAGCATGTTTAAACCTAAAACCTTCTTGTTGTGAGGAAACAGTGCAAAATACTGTACCACCAATTAGCAGTCCTCTTATTTTGAAAATACTGGCCTGCTTTAAAAAAAAGAAACTGGAGTCCAGAATTAAAATATATACTTTTTTCTTTTCGTTTTCTTTTTTTGTTTTTTTTTTACAACAACAAATAATAAATAAATTAGGTCTATTTCTCTACATTCCCTTTTGTAAAAATGTCACACTGTCTTGTTCAAAGAATGCCATACATTATTCATTTCTATATCCTGAGAGCGTAACTCACTGTACAAAATAATGGCTGTGGTTACATTCAACAATGCATGTGACAGACAGCGAGCCTTTTCTTATCCGTTGCTGCATTCTTCCTGGTTTAAATTTGCTTGAGGCCTTAAAGGTCTGGCCTAGCTTTGTTTCCAAGAGTCTCCTCTCTCCACAAATTCAATCCCCTCAGGCAGCACCACAACAACAGCAGCAGTGTGAATGTAAGCTCAACTTGATATTCAGCGTCTGAACGCATCTTTGAAGGGGACAAGTGGAGAAAACACAGCTGAGCAAGCACATGTGGAAAAACCACAGGGCAGCACAGGTTAAAAGAAAAACTTCACTAAGCAGGCGAAGCAAACATAAAATGTAGACATTTTTCACCAAGGCTGTGGATGACAGAGAAACTCAGCTTTGTCTCCAAACCCAAACAGCTTCTATCAATCATATTTCAGCCTCATATTTGTGTTTACTCGTATCTTGTCTTTAAATGCAAAAGCCTTTTGAATATTCTATCAAAACAGATTCAGGGACTGTTTAGAATAGCCACTAAAAGGTTTTGTCGTCACAGCCATCTTCATATATATATTAAAAACACTCACTTTGTCACCTGCTAAATTACAGATTTCAATGGCCTTTTAGTCTCTTTATTAAACACACGAAAGAGGTGACCTGTGTTTGGTTTGTATTGAACACCCATCATGCAATTATGTAGTAAAAAACTGAAGTAGGTGTAAGTAGTGTGAAAAAGAGCCGACATAATACATCGCTCTCCTCAAGGACACAAACCTTTTACTTACAGTCGTCCTCAGATTTATTCATACCCTCCCATTAAAGACGGAAAATAACAGCTGTCACTGAAATAAGTTGAAATTGACAAAACTAATAATAAATAAAAAGTTTATGAAAATCATGACATTGATTTTGAAACGTGGTTCAACAGAAATATAAAAAAATAAAAAATAAAAAATCAAGCATGATGGATTCCATAAACTAATATCAGCAGAGTGGTCTAATTTGTCCGGGACAGTTTTTTTTGTTTGTTTGTTTTTTTTTTAATTTTCTTTTCAACCACAATTCAAAAACAATGTCTTATTTCACTAAATTATAATTTTGCAAATTTTTATTTATTATTACTTTTTTCAGTTTATAGTTATTTGAGTGACTATTGTGAATTTTGCCTTTTCTTTAATGGAAGGGTATGAATACATTTGAGGACGACTGTATGTAGCATTCATTATACCATGAAACAAGATGTACAGTTTATCAGAAAACATTTACTTTTCATGGTAATAATAGCAACGCATCATACAAAACCAACACAGAGATATTACTCTAAAGAATGTAATGAAGACACTTAATAAGGAACCTTGAATGCAAAATTCTAAAATATTCTGATATGGTCGATCAAAGGGACAAACCTAAAGATCCAATCCTGTCAACTTGCAGAGTGGAGCTTTCTTCTCTCTTCTTCTCCAGTTCCAGTTGTGCCATTTGCGTAGCGAAGACGGAGAAGTTTTACGGCGGGCGCTTGAGCAGACTTGTAGGTGAGCTGGTGTGCTGGAGCTGCTGCGAGTAGAGAGGCAGGGACTGTGCATTAACAGTGTAGAATTACATCTAAGCCATTTTAATGTTATGCTTGAGCTATATTTGTAATAATAATTCTCAGAGATCCCTTTTTGGGGGTTAAATCAAAGCCTGGGGACGGACTTTAAGGGTTTCTGAACCTTGTTAGAAGCGTGTTCATGGCATTCAGTGACATTTGCACAAGTTTATTGATCGCAAACATGGTCAGGTCCAAAGCTGCACATTTCTAACAAGTGGAACAAACTATTATATTAAACAAATATGGGTAATTAACAAAAAAAAAATAACACAGCTGCTACAACCAAGAGGGAATGTGAAAAGCTGCACTGTGGGAATGTGTAAGTTAATAGGCTTATCGGTGTTACTACAGCACGAATACATCTCGTGATCTAATTACAGCTGTGTGTTCCATTAAAATTGCTGCTTAAATGCAACCTATTCTTGTGGCAGACAGATAATTTTAGCCTAATTATCTCAGCTGCAGCTGTGGTGGTGTTAAATAGTCTTTGGAGCAAGTATAGAACAAATATTCATCAACATCTAAACAGAACTCCTAAAGGTCAACAAGTACTTTTACAATTACGTCACTATGCAACGGTTCATACAAAGATAAAATCATATCTATGCTCGTCAGGCAAAGAAAAGGATTTGGATGCTGAAAACTTTTGATAAAAGAAGCTCCGCTATTCAAGCTCCGTGGGATCCACAGGGAGAGAACTGATTGGTCAGGAGGTGGTTCTTTATTACATGTTGATCTTTTATTTCAGACTTCTCCGGAGCCGGTTACGTGTGCAGCATGTCGATATAAGACATGAACTATCATTTATAGGCCTATAAACCCAGTGTTATACCTGAAGTTAGCTGCCTCTGGCTCCTAAAAAAACATATGTGATGTCAGGTTATGGCGTCTTTGTACTTTTCATTGCCACTGAAACGTCAAGTACACTCAGACAAACTGTATCTCCAGCTTTCATATATGCTGCGTACAGTCTGACCTCTAGTCCTCTACTTGTGTGGGATATTTTGGTGCTCAGTCCGCCCCTGGTGGGTTCATCTTCTGCTGACACGACTGCAGCTCAAGACCAAACGGGTTCAAGTCATAACTCTCTTGCTGGCATTTGGTGGATTGCATTAATAGAATGGTGTTTTGTTATACGCTTCACAAGTATCCGTATTTTTAGGACTTCAGTGTTAAATGCATTTTTTTAAATGTAGGTTACTGTTATTTATTTCACAGCTGTATTGTTCGAGCTCCAGTTTACCCACAGAAGAACTTTTTTCTTGGTCATCTTGGGTATTTGATTATCTTCGGTGTTCTTTCACATTCTTCTGTTCCTCAGCTGTCTCGGTCTGCGGCGGATATCTGCTTACTGGTGCCAAGTCGGACTCTGCCAAGAGCTTTCCTCCGAAGATGTAATTCACGAGCCAGTAGAAAAGAGATAGAGGTGAAAAACAGGAGGAAGCAGCAGAAAAGAAAAGCAAGGGTGAGACCATGTGCAGGGTTGAGTGCCGCCAGTGATTGTGTGTCCCGGCACTATCTCAGATGAAGAGAGAGAGAGAGAGAGAGAGAGAGAGAGAGAGAGAGAGAGAGGGTGTATATGTGTGAGGGAGAGAGATCGAGAGATAGCGAGGGAGGGAGAGAGAGAAGAAGACCGGGAAAGAATAAGGGGTCAGTCCAGGGATTGTCCTCGAATGGGGAGGAGCTGTTTCTGCCTGTATGAGAGGAATAAGTGTGTTTGGTCATACTGATGGTGAGGTTAGCTCTTTGGTACACAGAGGACAAAATCACAGTAAACCACGCCATGAGCCGGACCACCTTCTTTGAGGTAAGTTGAGTCTTACACACTTGATTAACTTTCAATCGCCACTTCTTAATAGAGAATTTTAGATAACACCGTTTCACAAGGCCTCTCTTGAGCGAGAGACTGCTTTGAGTAATACGAGGTCAGGCAGAACTTGGCAAATCCTTCACGGGAATTAATAATTTCTTCCCCGTTGTTTTAAAAGTGTCGGGAAAGTTTATGAAGTTTTCCGTGCCAGATAAAAAGTCGAAGCCCCCTTTTTCACCATTCTGCTCCTGTCTTCAGTCGCGTCTCGCTGGGCCTTGATGAGCAATAATGAAGAAGTAGACGGGTAATTTGCTGTAAGTGCAGCAGGCCTATGAACTCCAGCTAATTACAACATGCTCTGGGATGTGTGCCATGCTCTCGGTGGCAAAGGCTGCGAGCCAAATTAGCAAATATTAAAATGGTTCACGGGAAACATTTGTCAAGTCTGATCTCGTGGGAAATCCGCTCTTATTTGTACACATTTGTTATATTCATTTTTTACAATGAAGGAAGTGGATGTATGGACAAAATCCTGGCCTGTGTTTAAGGGTTTGTAACCTCCATTACATCTGTTTCCAATCTTTATGCTAAGCTAAGCTAATTAGCAGCCAAGTTGTGTAAAGTGTTATTGATCCTCTCATCTAACTTTCTGCAATAATGGAAATAAGCATTTTTTTGTTTTGTTCCCAAACTCTTGAACTTTCCTTCAACTTTTGCCTCAAGCGTAGCAACACCTTTCCCAACATTCATCTGAAGAAATACGAAGGCTTTACATTTGATTTTAACAAGCCAGATCATTCTTACATGTCTACAGCTTAGGGTCTAGGAGGAATTATTAATTTGGCAAATTTTATCCATGAAATTCACTTTACTCTCTTATAGAGTTTAATGAAACACCAAGAAATCCAGCTTAGCTTTCGAGCACCAGCCGCCTCCTCTCAGCTGACATTCAGGTTTCAGTATTCTAACCTTGTGGAAGGCGGTTTGTTTTCTAAATGGGCAGCAGGTCAGCTACGTGTGGAGAATTTGCGCGAAACTGATAACAAGCAGAATGAAATGGGCCAACTAGTTGATTGCTTTCTTTGATTAAAAGAGACATTTTGTCCACTTTGAGTCGCTGTGGAGGTGAAAAAGCAAAGTGAGCAGCCTCATACAGCTAATAAGCATTAGTAGAAGCATGCTCAGTGTCTTAAGTGCTGATCCTGTGGTTCAAGATCAGCCATCAGCTTTTGCATTAAGGGGAGCTGTGGTCGAGAGATTACTCCAGCTGGTATGAATTATTTTATTAAAGCAAGATATGTTAAAAAGATCAAGATATATGTCTTGCACTCAAAGAACAAGTGCAAGTTCACTTGAATTCCCCTTACATACACAAAGCCTTCCACAAGCACGTACATGTTGTGTGACCTGTGCTGTCAGCAGTGCCCCGAATCCCCACGAGAGGACGGAGGAGTCTGATAATCAGATTTACAAGGGCACAGCACATCTGAGTGCACGCTGTTCTTACAACGCACAGCTCTAATGACACCCTGGATGCTCTTCGCTAACATGCAGATACATCAACATGTGCCACTGGAATGCAGCTGGGAAGGTTGGCAGATGGAAAGCAAAACAAATCCGTCTCCTAGGAAGGCCTTATCCGAGACGTCAGCATGCTCTGCGCTCACGACACACACACACACAAGATGAAATACTTCTCTTTGATATGGAGAACAGTGGAGTGTGTTGCTGAGCATTGAAGCCTCTGCACTGGCAGGATGTGTTGGTCTGGACAAATTATATGACTTATAAAACTTATGTTTTTATGATGCAAACAGCAGATGGTGTATATATATATATGTGTGTGTGTGTGTGTGTGTGTGTGTGTGTGAAGCTCTCCCTCATTCCCATTCTCTCTTTCTCGACTGTGTACTCAGCAAATCTTTAGGTATCCATTAGTGGGTTATTACACTGTCCAGTAAAGGAACCAATTTAGCTGGGACAGCTCTGCTGAGCAGCACAGTATGGAGTGCTTTCAGGGCAAATTGTGGGCCCACCCACTACCCTCCTTGCATATGCTGTACATCACCACTGACATGCTCTAATTAAGATGAAAAAATGTGCACAAGAGAGCAACACAATTCCTTTTTTTTTCTCGAACAGACTCAAGCATCCGTATGACTCAGACTGAGATCAGTGCACTTTATGAGGAAAACTGGGCGCACTTGGCAGCAGAAGTGCTTCATGCACATACATATTTTCTGCAAAAGGGTGCTTGTCATTTAATTTTGTGTTTTCAAAATAATGACTGTTTTTCACTGTACCTATCTTGCATTTGCAAGATGGTTAAGAACCAGGCTTGGTCTGAATATGCTCCAATCTGTGCAGGCAAATAGAACGAATGTTCTCTGTTCTAATGCAGCAACCTGATTGGTGTGTATTCATATCATCATATCAGAGTCAATATTATTGACAGTGAGGTGGATATCTGGCTGTTGAGACGCTATGATTACATGAATCAGCAAAGTAATTTTAAATTTGTGTGTGAAATGTTTTTTTTTAATAAATGTGCTTCATCTTTTCTTTCTTCAGGTGGAGGTTCTCGATGCCAAGACAAGGGATCAGCTGTGTTTTTTAGACAAGGTATGCTGGATGATAATGCTGAGGTGTAAATAAATAGTCTATGAAGCTAGATCCATACACAACTGTTTTATACCTATAAACATGCAGTTTTATCTTTTTGTTGTCCTTGTTTATATTGTTGGAATCACTGTTATTCTCACAAGAATTTGACATAAAGCTCTGTTTGGCTGCACAGCATGAGTTTAAAGTGACTCTAAAGTTCATGTTTTAACTACTTTATGTTTGTATTCTATTCAGGTGGAGCCCAACTCAACAATAGGAGACATAAAGAGCCTCATTCACAAAACCTGTGAGTGTTTTTGACACAGTTTGTTGGAGTTTTGCATCGGCCTTCATGCTCTATCCTGATTATGGTCAATAAATCCAAAAAAAAAAGAAAAAGTCAATCCACATAGCTCATTATTCAATTATTCAGCTCTCATTCAAAAATGATATTGTGCTTTTTTTATTGCACATTTACAGTAAGCTGCAACACAAACTCATGGTTCTCGGATTAAAAAACATAATGATTAATACGTTTGCTTTGCTATTGAGTGCAATATCGCATCTCCTCCCCAGAGAGATGTCCTGTTAAAAGCAATTTCTTATTTATTCCTCTGGAGCCTGCAGTGGTTCTGTCATCAGCGTGTGTCTGGTCAGAAATGTTACCAAATGTTTGCCAAGCCCGAGGCCGTCAGCATCCATCAGAGCAGCGGAGCTCAACATTATTCCATTGTGATCAATTATTACTGGGCCTGAGGCCAAACACTGAGAGTGCAATGCCAACTCTGTCCAACCTTGTGTGTGTGTGTGTGTGTGTGTGTGTGTGTGTGTGTGTGTGTGCGCTTGATCTGCTCAGATCCTCACTGGTATCCAGCAAGACAGGCCCTGAAGCTTGATCCCAGTAAGTAGCCTTGTTTTAATTACAGTCTTTACTTTATGTGTATGTGTCTCATAAACAGCGTTAAAGCTGTGGGTGGAAACTGTTCCCTGTTTGATGCCGTCGGAGATGTTTCGACTTCATTACTCACCAATGAAGACAGTAAAGTGCAGATATAGTATTACCCATCCAGTCATCCAGTCCCTGCTTGTACAAAAAGAAAAATGGGCCTTCACTAGTGGAATAAATGTCACCAGAAAAGTTCAACACATAGCCTGGATACGTTGTCGTCTTGTACTGGGACTTTAACTAAACAGCATATCTGGCTTTATGATTATCACTGCAACGTACACGTCACTCCCGGCGCTGCTGTTTTGTTATCTGACATTTGCACACTTTGGGTTAGACATCACTGGGTTTGTCTATCAATGCAGAAATCAATGCAGGTTTTTCATGACATCATCAGCATTTGTCCTGTAGAGTAGAATAGAAATACTTTATTTAACCTCAAAAGGAAATGTGGTTATTACAGCACAAAGAGCAGAGTTAGCAAAAGCAAAAATAAACAATAAGAAAATATAAAATGCAAAAATGTGCAACAAGTGTAACATAAACTTTAAGTTAAAGTGAAGTGTAACATACAGACAGGTGACAAATTAAAGGAAAAACCACCAGAACGTGTGCAGGCAGCATTTTGTCTCACTATGAGCAGCTTTCTAACACGTCTGTCTAGAGTCTTGTACAGATATTAAAGCTGCTTCAGATGTGGTGACTGCAGAGGCCATTTTTATTCCTATCCAACCGTTCAGTGACCCCTCGTGCCCCGTGGATGGGGGCATTGTCCTCCTGGAAGAGACAAACCCCGTCAGGATAGAAATGTTCCATCGTGAGATAAAGGCGATCACACAGAAGAAGTTTTTATTGATCTGCAGTGAGGCTCACCTCTGAGGGGACAGACGCTTCTAAACCGTGGCAGCAAAATGGCTCCACAGCATAACAGAGCTCCCAGATCCCCTCACGCTTCAGGTTTTTCCTTTAATGTGTCGCCCATCTGTTGATTTCAGGCTGTAAGCATTGAGACAGTTATACACTTTTGTTCTTCGTGTTCTGTGCATCATTCACTTTGACATAAAGTAATAGATACTGCATTGAAATCTCTGCTTCAATATGAGTGGGTTGAAATCCATTCAAACATGGGTGATACAGCACTTCTAAAACATAGCACCTAAAGTTTAGGGGGTTCAGAAGTAATAGGATACTCTGTCTTGATTGATTCATGCACAAAAGGCAGCTGAAGATAATAAAGAGGCTCAAAAAAGCAAAAATCT
>NW_007579075.1:67466-77900 GCF_000690725.1 Stegastes partitus | reverse complement strand
ACATAATACATCGCTCTCCTCAAGGACACAAACCCTTTACTTACAGTCGTCCTCAGATGTATTCATACCCTCCCATTAAAGACGGAAAATAACAGCTGTCACTGAAATAAGTTGAAATTGACAAAAGTAATAATAAATAAAAATTTTATGAAAATCATGACATTGATTTTGAAATGTGGTTCAACAGAAATATAAAAAAATAAAAAATAAAAAATCAAGCATGATGGGTTCCATAAACTAATATCAGCAGAGTGGTCTAATTTGTCCGAGACAGTTTTTTTTTTTTTTTTTTTTTTTTTCAACCACAATTCAAAAGCAATGTCTTATTTCACTAAATTATAATTTAGCAAATTTTTATTTATTATTACTTTTCTCAGTTTCTAGTCATTTGAGTGACTTTTGTGAATTTTGCGTTTTCTTTAATGGAAGGTATCAATAAATTTGAGGACGACTGTATGTAGCATTCATTATACTGTGAAACAAGATGTACAGTTGATCAGAAAACATTTACTTTTCGTGGTAATAACAACAACGCATCATACAAAACCAACACAGAGATATTACTCTAAAGAATGTAATGAAGACACTTAATAAGGAACCTTGAATGCAAAATTCTAAAATATTCTGATATGGTCGATCAAAGGGACAAACCTAAAGATCCAATCCTGTCAACTTGCAGAGTGGAGCTTTCTTCTCTCTTCTTCTCCAGTTCCAGTTGTGCCATTTGCGTAGCGAAGACGGAGAAGTTTTACGGCGGGCGCTTGAACAGACTTGTAGGTGAGCTGGTGTGCTGGAGCTGCTGTGAGTAGAGAGGCAGGGACTGTGCATTAACGGTGTAGAATTACATCTAAGCCATTTTAATGTTATGCTTGAGCTATATTTGTAATAATAATTCTCAGAGATCCCTTTTTGGGGGTTAAATCAAAGCCTGGGGACGGACTTTAAGGGTTTCTGAACCTTGTTAGAAGCGTGTTCATGGCATTCAGTGACATTTGCACAAGTTTATTGATCGCAAACATGGTCAGGTCCAAAGCTGCACATTTCTAACAAGTGGAACAAACTATTATATTAAACAAATATGGGTAATTAACAAAAAAAAAATAACACAGCTGCTACAACCAAGAGGGAATGTGAAAAGCTGCACTGTGGGAATGTGTAAGTTAATAGGCTTATCGGTGTTACTACAGCACGAATACATCTCGTGATCTAATTACAGCTGTGTGTTCCATTAAAATTGCTGCTTAAATGCAACCTATTCTTGTGGCAGACAGATAATTTTAGCCTAATTATCTCAGCTGCAGCTGTGGTGGTGTTAAATAGTCTTTGGAGCAAGTATAGAACAAATATTCATCAACATCTAAACAGAACTCCTAAAGGTCAACAAGTACTTTTACAATTACGTCACTATGCAACGGTTCATACAAAGATAAAATCATATCTATGCTCGTCAGGCAAAGAAAAGGATTTGGATGCTGAAAACTTTTGATAAAAGAAGCTCCGCTATTCAAGCTCCGTGGGATCCACAGGGAGAGAACTGATTGGTCAGGAGGTGGTTCTTTATTACATGTTGATCTTTTATTTCAGACTTCTCCGGAGCCGGTTACGTGTGCAGCATGTCGATATAAGACATGAACTATCATTTATAGGCCTATAAACCCAGTGTTATACCTGAAGTTAGCTGCCTCTGGCTCCTAAAAAAACATATGTGATGTCAGGTTATGGCGTCTTTGTACTTTTCATTGCCACTGAAACATCAAGTACACTCAAACAAACTGTATCTCCAGCTTTCATATATGCTGCGTACAGTCTGACCTCTAGTCCTCTACTTGTGTGGGATATTTTGGTGCTCAGTCCGCCCCTGGTGGGTTCATCTTCTGCTGACACGACTGCAGCTCAAGACCAAACGGGTTCAAGTCATAACTCTCTTGCTGGCATTTGGTGGATTGCATTAATAGAATGGTGTTTTGTTATACGCTTCACAAGTATCCGTATTTTTAGGACTTCAGTGTTAAATGCATTTTTTTAAATGTAGGTTACTGTTATTTATTTCACAGCTGTATTGTTCGAGCTCCAGTTTACCCACAGAAGAACTTTTTTCTTGGTCATCTTGGGTATTTGATTATCTTCGGTGTTCTTTCACATTCTTCTGTTCCTCAGCTGTCTCGGTCTGCGGCGGATATCTGCTTACTGGTGCCAAGTCGGACTCTGCCAAGAGCTTTCCTCCGAAGATGTAATTCACGAGCCAGTAGAAAAGAGATAGAGGTGAAAAACAGGAGGAAGCAGCAGAAAAGAAAAGCAAGGGTGAGACCATGTGCAGGGTTGAGTGCCGCCAGTGATTGTGTGTCCCGGCACTATCTCAGATGAAGAGAGAGAGAGAGAGAGAGAGAGAGAGAGAGAGAGAGAGAGAGGGTGTATATGTGTGAGGGAGAGAGATCGAGAGATAGCGAGGGAGGGAGAGAGAGAAGAAGACCGGGAAAGAATAAGGGGTCAGTCCAGGGATTGTCCTCGAATGGGGAGGAGCTGTTTCTGCCTGTATGAGAGGAATAAGTGTGTTTGGTCATACTGATGGTGAGGTTAGCTCTTTGGTACACAGAGGACAAAATCACAGTAAACCACGCCATGAGCCGGACCACCTTCTTTGAGGTAAGTTGAGTCTTACACACTTGATTAACTTTCAATCGCCACTTCTTAATAGAGAATTTTAGATAACACCGTTTCACAAGGCCTCTCTTGAGCGAGAGACTGCTTTGAGTAATACGAGGTCAGGCAGAACTTGGCAAATCCTTCACGGGAATTAATAATTTCTTCCCCGTTGTTTTAAAAGTGTCGGGAAAGTTTATGAAGTTTTCCGTGCCAGATAAAAAGTCGAAGCCCCCTTTTTCACCATTCTGCTCCTGTCTTCAGTCGCGTCTCGCTGGGCCTTGATGAGCAATAATGAAGAAGTAGACGGGTAATTTGCTGTAAGTGCAGCAGGCCTATGAACTCCAGCTAATTACAACATGCTCTGGGATGTGTGCCATGCTCTCGGTGGCAAAGGCTGCGAGCCAAATTAGCAAATATTAAAATGGTTCACGGGAAACATTTGTCAAGTCTGATCTCGTGGGAAATCCGCTCTTATTTGTACACATTTGTTATATTCATTTTTTACAATGAAGGAAGTGGATGTATGGACAAAATCCTGGCCTGTGTTTAAGGGTTTGTAACCTCCATTACATCTGTTTCCAATCTTTATGCTAAGCTAAGCTAATTAGCAGCCAAGTTGTGTAAAGTGTTATTGATCCTCTCATCTAACTTTCTGCAATAATGGAAATAAGCATTTTTTTGTTTTGTTCCCAAACTCTTGAACTTTCCTTCAACTTTTGCCTCAAGCGTAGCAACACCTTTCCCAACATTCATCTGAAGAAATACGAAGGCTTTACATTTGATTTTAACAAGCCAGATCATTCTTACATGTCTACAGCTTAGGGTCTAGGAGGAATTATTAATTTGGCAAATTTTATCCATGAAATTCACTTTACTCTCTTATAGAGTTTAATGAAACACCAAGAAATCCAGCTTAGCTTTCGAGCACCAGCCGCCTCCTCTCAGCTGACATTCAGGTTTCAGTATTCTAACCTTGTGGAAGGCGGTTTGTTTTCTAAATGGGCAGCAGGTCAGCTACGTGTGGAGAATTTGCGCGAAACTGATAACAAGCAGAATGAAATGGGCCAACTAGTTGATTGCTTTCTTTGATTAAAAGAGACATTTTGTCCACTTTGAGTCGCTGTGGAGGTGAAAAAGCAAAGTGAGCAGCCTCATACAGCTAATAAGCATTAGTAGAAGCATGCTCAGTGTCTTAAGTGCTGATCCTGTGGTTCAAGATCAGCCATCAGCTTTTGCATTAAGGGGAGCTGTGGTCGAGAGATTACTCCAGCTGGTATGAATTATTTTATTAAAGCAAGATATGTTAAAAAGATCAAGATATATGTCTTGCACTCAAAGAACAAGTGCAAGTTCACTTGAATTCCCCTTACATACACAAAGCCTTCCACAAGCACGTACATGTTGTGTGACCTGTGCTGTCAGCAGTGCCCCGAATCCCCACGAGAGGACGGAGGAGTCTGATAATCAGATTTACAAGGGCACAGCACATCTGAGTGCACGCTGTTCTTACAACGCACAGCTCTAATGACACCCTGGATGCTCTTCGCTAACATGCAGATACATCAACATGTGCCACTGGAATGCAGCTGGGAAGGTTGGCAGATGGAAAGCAAAACAAATCCGTCTCCTAGGAAGGCCTTATCCGAGACGTCAGCATGCTCTGCGCTCACGACACACACACACACAAGATGAAATACTTCTCTTTGATATGGAGAACAGTGGAGTGTGTTGCTGAGCATTGAAGCCTCTGCACTGGCAGGATGTGTTGGTCTGGACAAATTATATGACTTATAAAACTTATGTTTTTATGATGCAAACAGCAGATGGTGTATATATATATATGTGTGTGTGTGTGTGTGTGTGTGTGTGTGTGAAGCTCTCCCTCATTCCCATTCTCTCTTTCTCGACTGTGTACTCAGCAAATCTTTAGGTATCCATTAGTGGGTTATTACACTGTCCAGTAAAGGAACCAATTTAGCTGGGACAGCTCTGCTGAGCAGCACAGTATGGAGTGCTTTCAGGGCAAATTGTGGGCCCACCCACTACCCTCCTTGCATATGCTGTACATCACCACTGACATGCTCTAATTAAGATGAAAAAATGTGCACAAGAGAGCAACACAATTCCTTTTTTTTTCTCGAACAGACTCAAGCATCCGTATGACTCAGACTGAGATCAGTGCACTTTATGAGGAAAACTGGGCGCACTTGGCAGCAGAAGTGCTTCATGCACATACATATTTTCTGCAAAAGGGTGCTTGTCATTTAATTTTGTGTTTTCAAAATAATGACTGTTTTTCACTGTACCTATCTTGCATTTGCAAGATGGTTAAGAACCAGGCTTGGTCTGAATATGCTCCAATCTGTGCAGGCAAATAGAACGAATGTTCTCTGTTCTAATGCAGCAACCTGATTGGTGTGTATTCATATCATCATATCAGAGTCAATATTATTGACAGTGAGGTGGATATCTGGCTGTTGAGACGCTATGATTACATGAATCAGCAAAGTAATTTTAAATTTGTGTGTGAAATGTTTTTTTTTAATAAATGTGCTTCATCTTTTCTTTCTTCAGGTGGAGGTTCTCGATGCCAAGACAAGGGATCAGCTGTGTTTTTTAGACAAGGTATGCTGGATGATAATGCTGAGGTGTAAATAAATAGTCTATGAAGCTAGATCCATACACAACTGTTTTATACCTATAAACATGCAGTTTTATCTTTTTGTTGTCCTTGTTTATATTGTTGGAATCACTGTTATTCTCACAAGAATTTGACATAAAGCTCTGTTTGGCTGCACAGCATGAGTTTAAAGTGACTCTAAAGTTCATGTTTTAACTACTTTATGTTTGTATTCCATTCAGGTGGAGCCCAACTCAACAATAGGAGACAT
This sequence comes from Stegastes partitus, assembly GCF_000690725.1. Taxonomy (NCBI): domain Eukaryota; kingdom Metazoa; phylum Chordata; class Actinopteri; family Pomacentridae; genus Stegastes; species Stegastes partitus. The sequence goes on along the minus strand of NW_007579075.1, from coordinate 72,366 downwards.
AAAGAGCCTCATTCACAAAACCTGTGAGTGTTTTTGACACAGTTTGTTGGAGTTTTGCATCGGCCTTCATGCTCTATCCTGATTATGGTCAATAAATCCAAAAAAAAAAGAAAAAGTCAATCCACATAGCTCATTATTCAATTATTCAGCTCTCATTCAAAAATGATATTGTGCTTTTTTTATTGCACATTTACAGTAAGCTGCAACACAAACTCATGGTTCTCGGATTAAAAAACATAATGATTAATACGTTTGCTTTGCTATTGAGTGCAATATCGCATCTCCTCCCCAGAGAGATGTCCTGTTAAAAGCAATTTCTTATTTATTCCTCTGGAGCCTGCAGTGGTTCTGTCATCAGCGTGTGTCTGGTCAGAAATGTTACCAAATGTTTGCCAAGCCCGAGGCCGTCAGCATCCATCAGAGCAGCGGAGCTCAACATTATTCCATTGTGATCAATTATTACTGGGCCTGAGGCCAAACACTGAGAGTGCAATGCCAACTCTGTCCAACCTTGTGTGTGTGTGTGTGTGTGTGTGTGTGTGTGTGTGTGTGTGTGCGCTTGATCTGCTCAGATCCTCACTGGTATCCAGCAAGACAGGCCCTGAAGCTTGATCCCAGTAAGTAGCCTTGTTTTAATTACAGTCTTTACTTTATGTGTATGTGTCTCATAAACAGCGTTAAAGCTGTGGGTGGAAACTGTTCCCTGTTTGATGCCGTCGGAGATGTTTCGACTTCATTACTCACCAATGAAGACAGTAAAGTGCAGATATAGTATTACCCATCCAGTCATCCAGTCCCTGCTTGTACAAAAAGAAAAATGGGCCTTCACTAGTGGAATAAATGTCACCAGAAAAGTTCAACACATAGCCTGGATACGTTGTCGTCTTGTACTGGGACTTTAACTAAACAGCATATCTGGCTTTATGATTATCACTGCAACGTACACGTCACTCCCGGCGCTGCTGTTTTGTTATCTGACATTTGCACACTTTGGGTTAGACATCACTGGGTTTGTCTATCAATGCAGAAATCAATGCAGGTTTTTCATGACATCATCAGCATTTGTCCTGTAGAGTAGAATAGAAATACTTTATTTAACCTCAAAAGGAAATGTGGTTATTACAGCACAAAGAGTAGAGTTACCAAAAGCAATAATGTAACAAGTGTAACATAAACTTTAAGTTAAAGTGAAGTGTAACGTACGAACATGTGACAAATTAAAGGAAAAACCACCAGAACGTGTGCAGGCAGCATTTTGTCTCACTATGAGCAGCTTTCTAACACGTCTGTCTAGAGTCTTGTACAGATATTAAAGCTGCTTCAGATGTGGTGACTGCAGAGGCCATTTTTATTCCTATCCAACCGTTCAGTGACCCCTCGTGCCCCGTGGATGGGGGCATTGTCCTCCTGGAAGAGACAAACCCCGTCAGGATAGAAATGTTCCATCGTGAGATAAAGGCGATTTCACAGAAGAAGTTTTTATTGATCTGCAGTGAGGCTCACCTCTGAGGGGACAGACGCTTCTAAACCGTGGCAGCAAAATGGCTCCACAGCATAACAGAGCTCCCAGATCCCCTCACGCTTCAGGTTTTTCCTTTAATGTGTCGCCCATCTGTTGATTTCAGGCTGTAAGCATTGAGACAGTTATACACTTTTGTTCTTCGTGTTCTGTGCATCATTCACTTTGACATAAAGTAATAGATACTGCATTGAAATCTCTGCTTCAATATGAGTGGGTTGAAATCCATTCAAACATGGGTGATACAGCACTTCTAAAACATAGCACCTAAAGTTTAGGGGGTTCAGAAGTAATAGGATACTCTGTCTTGATTGATTCATGCACAAAAGGCAGCTGAAGATAATAAAGAGGCTCAAAAAAGCAAAAATCTGTTCCATAGAGTTGGGTTCATTCTAAAAAAGCAGGCAAACACAGGCACAGGAAAGCTAGAAAATTGAAAATGACCTGGTAGACCAGGGGTCACAGCTCCTATGGAGGTTCTTCTGGTATTGCTTGGGCATTTATGGCGACCAACAGAAGTGGCACACTGACATTTGTTGATGATTTCACAACTGAAAGCAGCAGGTGAATACAGAGGAGCGTTCTGTGTGATCAGATGTAGCTGCATGCATCAAACTACTTTTCATCATTAAACAGGATGATGATGAACCATTTGTGGCAACCGTAGAGCTTTTCGGGGCGAAGAGGTTTATTATCCTCGACTGGACGAGTCAGTGAGCTGAGACTAAAGATGGAAAGAACCCACAACATGTATGAGGCTGTGGTGAAGGCCTCATTCATTCAAAGCATCTACTGTTGACTTCAGGCAGCCACAAAATACTAAATATGACGATTTTGTTCTACTTTACGTATCTGTCAAATTAAACTGTCGGCTTTATGTGTTTAATGAGTCAAATCCCCCAAATAGCTCTTTCATTTACAATGTACAATCAAAGCTGAGACCTGGAGTGTTAATATCGTGTCCATTGTTTTATTTTGAATTGAAGCAAAGAGTCCAAAGAACAAAAAAAAACTGGTCCACCAGCCTGATATCAATGACATATCAGAAAAACCCAGTAGAGTTTGTAGTGACTTTAGAGGTGAATGAAAGTCACACAACCGAGCCCTCGTTTTTACAAACCGTGGAAACCGTCTTGTTTTTTCACAATAAAAGGCAGATTATCTAATGTACATGATATTATTTTTACATTAAAAGCAAAAGCAGCCTACTATGTTCTAGGATATGGCAGGGCTTTAGCTTTGAATGAGATCTATCTCGCTGCTAAAAATTACTCAGAAGAAATTTGGTTAAGAGCTATTTGGGTCAGCTCCCCTTGAGGGTATTCTAAAAATGTCATCCAATTAGCGCAGCGTATTATCTGTGGCTGCGCTCCTCTGAGCTTCCAGGTAGAGAGGACGTGCGCTGAAAACCTGAAGCATCAGTTTGAACCATGAAACTCGGCGCCTGTGAAGTTTATATGCACATAATACACAACACTATGAATATATTTTATTTTTTTTTGCTAGTGCAGCTATTTTCCCACCCAGAGACAGCGCTCTCCACTGAACAGTAAAATAAAAATACTTTACAGTGTGGATGACACAGAATTGATGCGCATAAAAAGGCTTTCTTTTCTTCTTTTCAGAGGGAAAATCACTCAGAGATGATGAAATCCTACAGAATCTGCCTGTTGGGACCACTGCCACCATGTATTTCAGAGATCTTGGGCCACAGTTAAGTTGGACTATGGTAAAAAAAAAAAAAAAAAAATACCAAACACACAAAGATTACAAACACTGTATTATATTCAAGAAAAGTGGCACTCAGACGATTTTTACTTGCAACATAACTTTTCCATTAAAGTTGTGCATCAGCTTTTTATGTGAAAAAAAATCTATATGGCAGGGAGACGGTGCAAAGTATTGGTTCTGTCTATCTGATCTGTTCTCAGGTGTTTCTTGCCGAGTACATCGGGCCACTTCTCACCTACCTCCTCTTCTATTTTCGAGTTCCATACATTTACTCCCACAGACACGCCTTCACCTCCAGCCCGTATCCTGTCGTCACGTAAGTGGGAAAACTACAGCAGGCTGTGTGGCTCGCTCAGGCCCACGACACGCTTTAAACATGTTAACGAGCTGGAAAGCATCTCGTGCTGAGTGTGACTGTCGAGCATGAGACTGATTCACTGTGGAGATGAATCGTCTTGTTTGCTGCTGTATCGTCTCGCTACATGTGGGATATTTATTGAGAAGTCAGTCTCAGTAAAATTGAATCAGGATAAGTAACTGCATTATTTCATGTCAGTGCATCTCCCAAGATGTAATTGTTGAAATTTGCATCCAACAGGCTGCCGTCTCTTTCTTTCATTCATTTATTTATTTGCATTCTGTGGTTCTGTAATGACTGCTGTGTTGTCAATTTAGCGGCGCAACCACAAAGACAAAAATAGGGCCTNTACTGATTAGTTTATTTACCGAATTCTTACTCAAATTATCTTTAACTGAATTTAAGGTGTTTCTCTTGTTCACTTGGCTAAAATTGAAGCGTATCATCATAGGAACAGTTTAAGAAGGCAATGGAGAAAATGGAAGAAAAGAAGACTCAGATACATAAAGTGTTTGAACTGAACGGGCTCAGCAGTGGACCAGCATCCGAGAAGGTACTGCACTGTAATTCTGTTGACTACAACTGGATCATTTCAGCTTCTGAAGGCAACGTTTCTGTTTCAGGTTCAACAGTACCGACAGTCAACAGTTCAGAACCTTCAACTGGCTTTGTACCACGACAGGAAAGAAGGAGCTGATTCAAAGGTCTGTTGAAGCAGATACACAGTTAAAAAAATAAATGCTGACTGAGGGTCAGTGAACTTGAGCAGAGCTGAACATACATGATTTCTCCCCACAGACTCCTTCCTTTGGACATGAAGGTGGGAAATCTCAGGATGTGAAGGAGTATTTGTCCTCCAAATGCTACTGGTTGAGCTGCTTGATGGCTTTAAACAACCCCCCTCTTCAGCCTGACTGGAAGAACCACAATCCTGGGATGGATCCCTGGAATTTCTTCCCACAAAGCCTCATACCTGCTTCTGGAACGAAGACAAAGTAAATTCAGCAACGAGACAAAGAATCCGTCACACAATTTACTTAATATGTGCAGCAGTATCAATCAATTATTTGATCAACTGACAATATAAATTTAGCACTTTTTATTGGTTATGGATAGAAATTACTTGCAAAGATGCAGACACATGGTACTGGCCACAAGAATGACCCTTACACACGTGGACAAAATTGTTGATACCCCTCGGCTAATGAAAGAAAAACCCACAATGGTCACAGAAATAACTTGAATCTCACAAAAGTAATAATAAATAAAAATTCTATGAAAATTAACCAATG
>NW_007579075.1:60919-67191 GCF_000690725.1 Stegastes partitus | reverse complement strand
AAATGTCATGGCATCCATTTAGGAGTGGCAACACCACCTTTAAGCTCTCAGGAGGAACGCTGATGAAGCAGATCGTGCTAGAATTAAGCTGATGTATATCTCAGAGTGTTTTCTTAATAGAAACGGACAGTGTACTGTTTGGCATTAACGTGTAGAGGCCTTATCAGGTAGTCGGTGATAACTGCTGTGGTTCTCTTGCTCATGTTGTCTAATCTCAGGTTTTAGAAAATGTTTTTATAAAAGTGAATGTATGTCTGAATAAAAATCCACTTTATTAAGAAAAATGAAACTTTATTTGACATGATTTTTCTTATAGAAACAGGACTTTTTCCACATTGTGTCATCTCCCTCTATTGACACCAGGTGCTGGTTGAAAGTCGCGCATGTGTACGACAAAGCGAAGCAAAGGTTGAACAAAACATTTATGGCATAAAAACGTCACATATATCCAAATGAATTCAACAGCAGCAGAAGGATTTTGCACAGTTAGCTGTATTACGCTAGCATATTGCTTCATATCTTGGTAAAAACTGCGATGCGTCAGTTATTGCTGCATCAATAAAGTGCTACGACTATGCCTCTGAGTGCTCACTTCAATTATCTACAGAAGGCATGAAAAGACAATCTTACTTGGCATCTGAAGCAAAAAAAAAAAAAACAGAAATGCAAAAGGACCTCGGTTTTCTTTGTCGAGCGTTTTTCGAGTTCCATCAATCATCGGTCCTTGTCAAAACTGTAAATCTCTGTTTCATTTATTGTGCAAGGCCTAAAGGTGAGCAGGATGTGGAACAGGCACACAAATGCTCCACACGGTTCAAACTCAAAGCCCACTAACCCTGTTTTACCGGAAAAGCTAATTAGAGCCTGTGCAGCATTGACACATGTCAGATCAGTTTAAAGGGTCCTTCACAGGCTGCACTGTTATGCACACAGACAACGGATCAACATTCTGAAGGCTCCTTCAAAAGTGGATTAAAAATGCAGACTTCTTTTGCCAGACTTGGATAACACAACTACTTCATCCTCTCTGGCTCCGACCTGTCACTAAGGGGTGAAACTTTGTGGTGACACTGCAGTGATTTTTCTGTAGATCGTGTCAGCTAAAAAGAAGGCTCCGTTTCTGCCTATTAGCTTTCAGTCCTCCAAAGACCACACACATCCACGGGCCGGCGAACACGGCAGCCACCCAAATGAAAGCTCTCTTCCGGCTGAGCTCGTTGAGGTAAAGTTCACTTCCCCAAAGGCTTGATGGGCGTGGTGTCGATATATCGCTGTGCTCCGGCAGCTTTGGGATGCAGCACGATGGTGTCGTCCTCTCTTGACTGCTGCTTGGCGAAATTCACAAACACCTACAGGGACAGAGAAACATCCAAATGAACAGGTTTCATTTGAGGCAGTGGTCGGGTCGGAGGCAGGAGGAGACGGAGGAGGGGTCAGGAGACACTGTGGGAAGGTTGTGAAATCATTTCCAGAAAGCAAAACAGATTTTAAAATAATTAGAAATAGTGTATTTCTGCCATAATTGTAGCAAAAGATGCTGCTCCTACATGCTGTTTCTTGCTCCAGCTTAATAACTGTGTTCAATTATCACATATTAATGATATGGTTGTTAAGCTGTTGTGTTCTTTTGATGTTGTTGTGCCTGTGCACAGTGTTTGTTTGCTTCCACCTCAGGCAAACGTGGAACTTGCGAGGCTTTAATTAGGGTAACAGTGCAAGAACCCCATTGAAACCCTTGTGATTATTATTATTTTTCGCTACACATAAATGCATTTTTGAAGGCCTAAACACACTCAAAAACTCACCAAAATTTGCACACACATCCGACCGGTGTACACGATTCATATTACAATGGAATTTGGGGCTGTCAATTGCAAAATGGCTCCACAGCGCCCCCTTGAAAATTTCAATGGACTAGTGCCAGGACTACACGGCGAGGACCAACGCTGCCAGTAGCTTTAATTTGACCTTATCTCGCCGAAAAATTTCTACCAACCTGCTCAATCAGTTCTAAAAACTCAATAAAAAAGAGTATTCTATATGTTTTGTTGTTTTATTGTGACGTGCAGCTACATATTGTTCAGACAATATCACTAGATGACTTCTGCAATTTGACACTTTTTTAATCATGGGAGCTCAAAAATGTGATTTTAATGACAGCTTCCAGTTTGGCCTACTCGTATAATATTGCGGATTCAAAATCAATGACATGATGGCAAGTGACAGAGGTTTTGATCTGTAACGGTTCCCGAGTTGCTGTCATTCAAATGGCCTCAAATTTAAATGTGTGGGGGGAAAAAATGCTGAAAATGGGTTGATGGACAATTCAAAAATAAATAAAATTNTGGAACGAAGACAAAGTAAATTCAGCAACGAGACAAAGAATCCGTCACATAATTTACTTAATATGTGCAGCAGTATCAATCAATTATTTGATCAACTGACAATATAAATGTAGCACTTTTTTATTGTTTATGGATAGAAATTACTTGCAAAGATGCAGACACATGGTACTGGCCACAAAAATGACCCTTACACACGTGGACAAAATTGTTGGTAGCCCTCGGCTAATGAAAGAAAAACCCACAATGGTCACAGAAATAACTTGAATCTGACAAAAGTAATAATAAATAAAAATTCTATGAAAATTAACCAATGAAAATCAGACATTGCTTTTGAATTGTGGTCTAACAGAATTATTTTTAAAAAATAATCACATGAAACAGGCCTGGACAAAAATGATGGTACCCTTAACTTAATACTTTGTTGCGCAACCTTTTGAGGATCTCGTCTCTGCTTTTTGCAGACGACTTGGTACTGTTGGCTCCATCAGACCGTGACCTCCAGCACTCACTGGAGCGGTTTGCAGCCGAATGCGAAGCGGCAGGGATGCGGGTCAGTACCTCCAAGTCCGAGGCCATGGTTCTCTGCCAGAAACCGGTGGACTGCCACGTCCGGGTGGGGGGGAGGGTCGCTTCCTCAAGCGAGGGAGTTTAAGTATCTCGGGATCTTGTTCACGAGTGATGGGAAGATGGAGCGTGAGATGGACAGGTGGCTCGGTGCGGCGTCAACAGTAATGCGGGCGCTGTACCGGACTGTCGTGGTGAAGAGAGAGCTGAGCCGCAAGGCGAAGCTCTCAATTTACCAGTCCATCTATGTCCCAACCCTCACCTATGGCCACGAGTTTTGGGTCGTGACCGAAAGAACGAGATCGCGGATACAAGTGGCCGAAATGAGTTTCCTCCGCAGGGTGGCTGGACTCAGCCTTAGAGATAGGGTGAGGATCTCAGACATTCGGAGGGAGCTTGGAGTAGAGCCGCTGCTCCTTCGCGTCAAAAGGAGCCAGTTGAGGTGGTATGGACATCTGCTTTGGATGCCTCCGGGGAGGCTTCCTCTGGAGGTTTTCCGAACTCGTCCACCTGGGAGGAGACCCCGGGGCAGACCCAGGACCCGCTGGAGTGATTATATTTCTCGGCTGGCCTGGGAACGCCTCGGGATCCCCCAGGCAGAGCTGGAAAGCGTCGTCGGGGGGAGGGAGGTCTGGAATGACCTGCTCTGCCTACTGCCCCCGCGACCCGACCCCGGATAAGCGGAAGAGAATGGATGGATGGATGGATGGAACCTTTTGAGGCGATCACTGTAATCAAACCATTTCTGTAACTGTCAATGAGACTTCTACACCTCTCAGCAGGTATTCCGGTCCACTCCTCATGAGCAGACTGCTCCAGTTGTCTCAGGTTTGAAGGGTGCCTTTTCCAGATGCCATGTTTCAGCTCCTTCCACAGATGTTCAATAGGATTTAGATCAGGGCTCACAGAAGGCCACTTCAGAATAGTCCAGTGTTTTCCTCTGAGCCATTCTTGGATGTTTTTAGCTGTGTTTTGGGTCATCATCCTGTTGCAAGACCCATGGCCTGCGACTGAGACCAAGCTTTCTGACACTGGGCAGCACATGTCTCTCTAGAATACCTTGATAGTCTTGAGATTTCATTGTACCCTGCACAGATCCAAGACACCCTGTGCTAGATGCAGCAAAGCAGCCCCAGAACATAACAGAGCCTCCTCCATGTTCCACAGTAGGGACAGGGTTCTGTTCTTGATATGCCTCATTTTTGTGTCTGTGAACATAGAGCTGATGTGCCAAAAAGCTCCAGTTTTGTCTCATCTGTCCAGAGGACGTTCTCCCAGAAGCTTTGTGGCCTGTCAGCATGCAGTTTGGCAAATTCCAGTCTGGCTGTTTTATCATTTGTATTCAACAATGGTGTCCTCCTTGGTCGTCTCCCATGAAGTCCACTTTGGCTCAAACTACGACGGATGGTGGGATCTGACACTGATGTATCATGACCTTGGAGTTCACCTTTAATGTCTTTAGAGGTTGTTCTGGGTTCTTTGTTACTATTCGTATTATCCACCTCTTCGATTTGTCTTCCTGCAGCCACGTCCAGGGAGGTTGGCTACAGTCCCATGGATCTTAACTTTCTGAATAATATGTGCAACTGTAGTCACAGGAACATCCAGCTGCTTGGAGACGGTCTTATAGCCTTTTCCTTTAACATGCTTGTCTGTAATTTTCTTTCTAATCTCCTGAGACAACTCTTTGGCTTCCTCTGGTCCATGTTTACTGTGGTACACACCATGTCCCCAAACAGCACTGTGACTACTTGTAACCCTATAAATAGGCCGACTGGCCGATTACAAGGTTGTACCTGTGATGCTAATTAGAGGACACACCTTGATTGAGCATGTCCCTATGGTCACATTATTTTCAGTCTTTTCAAGGGGTACCATCGTTTTTGTCCAGGCTTGTTTCATGTGATTATTTTTTTTCAATAATTCTGTTGAACCACGACTCAAAAGCAGTGTCTGACTTTCATTGCTTCATTTTCATAGAATTTTTATTTATTATTACTTTTGTCAGATTCAAGTTATTTCTGTGACCATTGTGGGTTTTTCTTTCATTAGTCGAGGGGTACCAACAATTTTGTCCACGTGTACTGCCTGTGTGTTCCAGCCCGGGAGCGCACCCCCGGGGTGGAAGTGTCCCCCGACTGCACAGAATATTCAGGTATTCATCATTAATTGGGTATGAATATCCAGAAAGTGCTATTGGAACCAGCCCTACTAGTTATTATAACAACTGTGAACAATAATTAACAACTAATGAGCCTTCCAGCATCAAGCCCTCCTTGTTTCTGGACCTCCGTCTTGACAATCCGACAGCCTTGCTATCCAACATAACAGAAGGTTTTACATTTAGTGTCGGATTATCGAGTCTTGACTGTACTCTTCTTCATGATGAAGTGCCTGTAGAAGCAAACTAACACATTTGAAATGTCATGGCATCCATTTAGGAGTGGCAACACCACCTTTAAGCTCTCAGGAGGAACGCTGATGAAGCAGATCGTGCTAGAATTAAGCTGATGTATATCTCAGAGTGTTTTCTTAATAGAAACGGACAGTGTACTGTTTGGCATTAACGTGTAGAGGCCTTATCAGGTAGTCGGTGATAACTGCTGTGGTTCTCTTGCTCATGTTGTCTAATCTCAGGTTTTAGAAAATGTTTTTATAAAAGTGAATGTATGTCTGAATAAAAATCCACTTTATTAAGAAAAATGAAACTTTATTTGACATGATTTTTCTTATAGAAACATGACTTTTTTCACATTGTGTCATCTCCCTCTATTGACAATAAAATTTTTATTCTGTAAAAAAACAGTCTTAACCTAGCTGGCTCTAGCACACCTCAGCATAGATACCTGCACACATGCTTCTTCTGCAGCAGTGGTCAATGTTGACTGGCCTGCCCTCCCAACAGTTTTGTACCACATTAGTCATCAATTTTCTGCCTTGAGTTCTCGCACCAGGATGCCAGCGTCACTGACTACTATCCCCACATCAGTAACCCTCCACTTTTACACACCAGGATGACAGATTCTCCATCACTTTCAGTGCAGATACCAACAGGTACAGGTACCAACTGCTGCAGCGGCAGTCACTCTTGAGTTGTTTATCCTCACAACCTCACAAAACACAACCAAGTTACTAATCCTACGTCACATCTGCTACAACTCTCATCTTTATTCCAGCACCGTAACACACACTCAGACCTCATCCAGCCCCAGACTCATTAATCTCAGTGCCTTCAGACTGTTTTCACCCATGAATCATCTCACTGTCTTCAGCAAGTGCAATAGTTTCAGTCTGCTGCAGAAGATCCAGATGCCACGAGTGCACTGAAGGTCAAAGAAGTAAGAAGTTCGACATCAACAGTCT
>NW_007579075.1:54581-60700 GCF_000690725.1 Stegastes partitus | reverse complement strand
TTCTAGAACTTTGTGAAGGTCACATGTGAAATGTGATGTCACAGACCAGAGTTCCAGACCTTTGCATCAAAGGCAAGCCAAGTGCTTAGCTCCCGACTGAACAGCTGATTGTCACACTCACTTTCTGTCATCTAGCGAGCAACTCCTAGCGTTTTACCAAACGAAACAAAGCCCAAGCTTCTTTCAGAACTACCGTGTTCGAGAAGAACCTTAACAACCGCCTACAACCACTTTAGTTTTTGCACTTTTTTTGCAACACCACTGCTAAACTTTACCCGGTACCATGCCGAAGAGGGGCCATGCAAAGCGCCAAGGAGGGACGGCCTCCGCTGCCCACCGTGATGCTTCTCAGGAAGAAGCCAACTCCCAGAACAAGCACAACTACGAACTGGACCTTCGCATCAAGGAGCTCATAGCTGAGAACAAGCAGCAGAGGCAAGGTGCCAAAGCGAGGATCAGCCAGCTGGAGGAGCTCCTGCAAGAGAAAGAGAAGGAGCTACAGGACGAACGCCAAAAGAACGAGGCGAGAATCTACGTCCTGGAAGCGCAGCTCAGAGATTGCGAGTTCGAAGAGCCGGTGGAGACCGAAGAGAACGTCGTGGAGTCCGAACAACAGCAGGACTTCGAGGTCTCCTTTGAATACATGACAACGTCGTCCATGTCGTGGGGAGACATGATGGAAGACGTAGATGAGCTCAAAGAGAAGCTGGAGGTAAAAGACAGAGAGATTCTGAAACTCAAAAAACAGGTTCGGAGTCTCTCTGCGGGTCTTAAAGCTTCTCAGGACATCCAGAGAGATGAAATCACATCTCTGGAAGACAACAAAGAGCTGCAGCAGGTGATGATCTCTGTGGAGGAGCAGCAAAAGGAAATCCTGAAACGCCAACAAGAGCTCGAGCAGAAGGACAAACTCCTGCAAGAGCAAAGGATCGCTCTGGAGAAGCAGCAAGAAGGACTGCAGAAAAGTCAGCAGGAGCTCCAGCAAAAACAAAAGCAGCTGCACGAGGAGAAGAGCTCACTTGTCGAGCAGAAAAAGGAAAACCAGAGAGACAAGAAACAGCTCGAAATGAAGAACAAGGAGCTGCAGGACGAGAAGAAGGCGTTTGAGCAGGAAAGAAAAGACCTGCAAAACAGTACAAAAGCCTCAGAGGACATGAAGAAAGAGCTTCACGCCGGGAGGAAGGAACTTGAAGAGACTCGGAAAGTTCTGGAATCTCAGGCTGTCCAAGTCAAGAAAGAGCAGACGGACCTGGATGAACGCAAAAAAGCTCTGGACAAAGAACAGAAGGAAGTGGACGAGGTGAAGGAGAAAATGAAGGAGGCTTACCTGAAGGAAAAAGACACAAAGATACTGGAGATGGAGGAGGAGAGCAGGAAGCTGGAACAAGAAAAAATAGAAATCCAGGAGAACAATGCAAAACTGGAACGAGAAAAGATGGAAATGGAGGATGAGAATAAAGAACTCCGGCACAAGAACAAAAGACTGGAGCAAGAAAAGATGGAAATGGAGGTGAACAATGAGAACCTCCAAAAAGAGAACAGAGAGCTGAAGCAGCAACAAGCACAGCTCGCAGACAGAAACCAAGAGCTGCACCAAGACCAGACCCAGCTCCAGAATGAGGTCCCAGAGCTGGAGGTGACACCAGACGTGGAGGAGCAAAGGACGAAAAAGAAGAAGAAGGCGGGCTGTTGGAGATGGTTGTTCAAGAAGTCGTGACCAGGAGGAGGAGGCTCTTGAGCTTCCTCTGACTCACCCCTTCCTCACCCTTCAACTCCCCCTTTACTCCCTCCTTTACCTCCCCCATCCATCCATCCATCCATCCATCCATCCATCCATCCATCCATCCATCCATCCTTCGTCATCAAAAGAAACCTTTCCTCCTTCCCTCGATCTCCCCCCGATGTCCTCTCCACCTCCCCTTTTCCTCTTTCTACCCCCTTCTCTCACCCCATCTTCCCCCCCTTCTCTCTATCACCCTTTTTCCTCTTTCTACCCCCTTCTCTCACCCCCTGACCCCACCCTCTCTCCCCCTCTCTACCTTCTCTCTATCTACCCCCTCTATTAAACCCCAATCACATAAATCCATTAAAAAAAAAATCATAAAAGAAATGAAATAAACAAACTCAATGATATTTCAAATGTTCAATGTTCAATGATGTTCAAATGTGAAAAAATAAATATTAATAGGTACGTTTATTAGCAGACTTACTAATGTCTGCAACTAAAACAATTCCCAGCAAGAAAATAAAATATTTTTAAAAAAAGGGAAACACATTTGTCTACCATGTTTTCCTAAGAAGACCTCATGTATCATAAGTGACAAAAACATGGATTCTGAGTGGAATATAAGTGTCCCATTTCGAGGAGCTCCAGCAGATTCAACTCTGCACTTCTGCAACATTTTTGGACTCTTGATTTAAAATAAAGAATCAAAGTCGACAAGGCAGTACCAGAGATATTGTCTGTTTTATCCTCCACTTCCTTTTTCCTCGTCAAAACCTGGCGCCTACACNATACAGATTTTTCCATTTACTATATCTTACACTGTTAACTTAGAGCTATGCTGCGGCAGCGACCCAGTTCGGCGGTCACATCATGGTGCTGTTGGATTGTTTCAATTTAATCTTCATCTTAACTCGAGAAATACTGAGAAGAAGTTCCTACAACATGCACTGACCTTCTCCCTCCTCTCCGTCGCTCAGATTAGCCTGCGTCTGTCACACCTTCCACTACATGAAGAGGCTCATAGAGACTATCTTCGTGCATCGGTTCTCCCACGGGACCATGCCTCTCAGGACCATAGTCAAGGTGAGGACGTCTGAAAAGCAGGGCTTCTGATAACACCTCCCTCACAGTGTGTGGCCTCTTTTTCCCTCCTCCTCCCGTGCCAGCTGTTTTTAATGTCTATTTATAGGGACAGGAGCCACACTGGCACTGTCGCTGCTAATTTACTGTAGCTGCACCTAGATGGGCCTTTAATGCGCATAAGAGCACTAATGATGTGATAAAGTGACATAAAATGACGCCTTGATGCTAATCTTAGTAGACGGGACTGTATTTAATACAGAATATGGCTGCTTGCTTTGCACAGTGCAGTGGCAGCAGCTCTTCTATATTTACAGTAATTCATTGAACATTTTCACACATATCCGTATTTCTGTGTTTTCTTTCAGAATTGTGCCTATTACTGGGGTTTCTCAGCCTGGCTGGCCTACTACATCAACCACCCTCTGTATACTCCTCCATGTGAGTTAGCCGCCACAAACACACACATTGTTGTTGTTGTTTTCTATATTTTCTGCAGCGTACCAATGACTTTCTCTCTTCACAGCATATGGAGAGCTACAAGTCAACTATGCACTAGTTATATTTGTGGTACGTATACGGATATTCACACCGGCTCCACCATAAACTCGCTCTTCCTGATTTGTTTATTTCTGCTCTAGATGTGTGAACTGGGCAACTTCTCCATTCACTTGACTCTGAATAATCTCAGAGGAGATGGTGAGTTGCTGCTGTTTGCTTCCATTGCAGAAGGAATGCAGCAAGTTTTTTGAACACGTTGTCCAGTCCTTCAAGTTAGATTCTATGTGATCATATTATACGCTTTAACCCTAGTCAGGACTTTTGGACCCCAGGCCATTTGGTTTAGGTGATAGGTATTGTTTTTTTTGTTTGTTCTTTTTGGCATTTGGAACCAAAAATACATCAACTTCCCAGAAAATGTGTTTAGCTTAGTATAAAGGTCTATAATGAATACCAACAAGTATTTTGCACATATCCTTCTTGGTGTTAAGGTTTCCGTCTGGGCGTGATCCAAAAATGCAACAGAGGGGTTAGGTCAGAAGCAAAAACTATTTATTTGTTGCTGCAGGAAAATGGTGGACGCCGGGAAGCACATGAGGGTAGCTGAGTGAGGGAGGGTTTTCCAGTGGAGGTTTCCAAAGGGAGGCAGAACTGCTGAGGCTGGAGCTTGGCTGCAGAAGGCTGGGTCTGTGAGGCGTCACTCCAACGGGGAGGCTCTGATATAAATGCAGACAAAAGCACAATTGGACAAAGCAAGACTCTTCTAGCAGACGGTTTCCCTAGACAACTGGCTGGTCTGTTACCACTCCAGGGAGGAATAATGTACTGGCGCTGGAGCACAGGTGGAGGCAGGCTTTATCCAGCGCTGATTATCAATGAGCCTCAGGTGTGGAGGAGAGCGAGTGCGTCCTCTCCCGTCCAACAGCCCCGCCCAGCCTGAAACGAGCCTGTAGCCCACAAGCAAATACACACTTATCAAAAACACACAAAAAGTTGGATCACTACACTTCTACAGTCGTCCTCAGATGTATTCATACCCTCCTATTAAAGAAGGAAAAAAAAAACAGATGTCACTGAAATAGGTTGAAATTAAAAAGTAATAATAAATAAAAATGTAATGAAAATCATGACATTGCTTTTGAATTGTGGTTCAACAGAAATGTTTAATAAAAAAAAAACAAAGCATGCTGGGACCCGTAAACTAATACTTGGTTGAACAACCCTTTGAGCCAATCACTGCCATCAGGTGTTTCTTGTAACCGTCAGTCAGACTTCTGCACCTGTTGACAGGTGTTCTGGCCCACTGCTCATCAGCAAAGTGCTCTAATTTTTATTTTTTTAAATTATTCTTTTCAACCACAATTCAAAAGCAATGTCTTATTTCAGTAAATTATAATTTAGCAAATTTTTATTTATTATTACTTTTTTCAGTTTCTAGTTATTTGAGTGACTGTTGTGACTTTTTGCCTTTTCTTTAATGGAAGGATATGACTGCATTAGAGGACAACTGTACATATGGCAACATGAAAGTCCTGAATAGGGTTAAAACCATTCACTTGCTTACAAACGATGACTTTTGTAGTGATCAGTGCTACTTTGGTGGATTGATCCACCATGAGGATGCATGTTTCTACAGTATATGTTCAAAATTGAGAGAAATATGACGTAAATAAAACTTGAATGTTGTACAAACTCAATCTTTTCTTTATTTAAAACAAACATTTGTCAGGATCCAAGGGCAGAAAGTTTCCTGTGCCAAACAAGAACCCCTTCACGTGGCTGTTTTTCTTTGTTTCCTGTCCGAATTACACATACGAGGTACAGTTACACAAAACAGTTGTAACATGTGGTCACAGTGATGAAAATCCTAAATGCTTGTGTTTTTTTCTTGACACATGCTGCAGGTTGGAGCTTGGGTGAGCTTTTCCATCATGACCCAGTGTCTGCCAGGTAGGTACTGTTTACTACATGAATCCACAGTGACACCACTTACTAAACCATGTGCATACAGATGGGGGACTGCAGGACAATAAGACGGGCTTTATAGGCCAAGAGTCGTCCAGCTTTACAAGCACTCACTGTTCCGCACGTTTACCATAAATGCTCTCCTGTCCTCTGTCATTGCATCCTCCAGTGGTGTTCTACACATTCCTGGGGTTCATTCAGATGACCATCTGGGCCAAAGGGAAGCACAGAGCCTACACCAGGGAGTTCAAGGACTATCCCAGCCTGCGAGTGGCCATCATCCCCCTGATCCTCTGATAGCGGCTGAAGCATGCTGCAGCATGTAAGGGTTGTAAACAAAGAAGTTTGCTGCTGCTGAATCCAGCTCTATGCAATGTTTTTTGTTGTTGTTTTTTAAACTAATGAATGAGCTGAAACAAGTAGAAATAGGAGCAATAATGTCAATATACTTGAGCCTTTAAAACTGCTGGGAATATAATTGTGTTCAGTTTCAACAATGGGTCGAATTAGATTTGGTTCGTTACAAGTTTGATGAGACACATTTCCACTGCTGTTGTATTTTGTTTGTTTTTTTTGTTGACATTTGTCACAATGTTGGATTTTGTGGTGCTCACTGCAAGCTGGCTAATTAGTGACGTTTTTCCAGTTAAATGAAAGAAATACAACATACAGTCGTGACTCCATAATCCGACCCTAACAATCCTAAACCTGCTATCCAACAGGATTTTAGGAAGAACGAACAAAACCCATGAAAAACAGCCTTAACATAGCGACAGTCTTGGATTCTGACTCCGACATGACATTTAATGTCACCAATCAGGATGACGGCGTATTATCTGACTGAACA
>NW_007579075.1:52719-54061 GCF_000690725.1 Stegastes partitus | reverse complement strand
GACTGTACTCTTCTTCATGATGAAGTGCCTGTAGAAGCAAACTAACACATTTAAAATGTCATGGCATCCATTTAGGAGTGGCAACACCACCTTTAAGCTCTCAGGAGGAACGCTGATGAAGCAGATCGTGCTAGAATTAAGCTGATGTGTATCTCAGAGTGTTTTCTTAATAGAAATGGACAGTGTACTGTTTGGCATTAACGTGTAGAGGCCTTATCAGGTAGTCGGTGATAACTGCTGTGGTTCTCTTGCTCATGTTGTCTAATCTCAGGTTTTAGAAAATGTTTTTATAAAAGTGAATGTATGTCTGAATAAAAATCCACTTTATTAAGAAAAATGAAACTTTATTTGATATGATTTTTCTTATAGAAACAGGACTTTTTTCACATTGTGTCATCTCCCTCTATTGACACCAGGTGCTGGTTGAAAGTCGCGCATGTGTACGACAAAGCGAAGCAAAGGTTGAACAAAAAATTTATGGCATAAAAACATCACATATGTCCAAATGAATTCAACAGCAGCAGAAGGATTCTGTACAGTTAGCTGTATTACGCTAGCATATTGCTTCATATCTTGGTAAAAACTGCGATGCGTCAGTTATTGCTGCATCAATAAAGTGCTACGACTATGCCTCTGAGTGCTCACTTCAGTTATCTACAGAAGGCATGAAAAGACAATCTTACTTGGCATCTGAAGCAAAAAAAAACACACACACACACACACATATATATCTTTGCATATATGTATATATATGAAGAGTTTACTTGTAAAAACATTTAGCTCCATCTTCACAAACCTTCAGAAAACCGTCTTTTCCATCATCTACCTGAGACAACATCAATCAAACTAAACTTATCTCTGAGTCAGATCCACTCAGCTTCAGTTTGATTGACGTAATCTCAAGTGAGGGTTTGGGATAGACAAACAAAAACAAAACTAGTTTTCTGAAAACCTAAAAAAATGGAGTTATGTGTTTTTGCAGATGAACTATATGAAATGAGATATAAATCGATTACCTGTGTGAGGTAAGGACCACAGCTCGTCTGTCCTGAATAACACTCATGATGGAGTTCCAGAGAAAGCGTCTGGACAGAGGATCCATACCGGTAGTGGGCTCATCCTACAAGCGCAAAATCACAAATACATGCACAAAAACATTACGTCTGTTCTACCATTCTCATAACTGCAATCTTTATCCAAAACCTCTAATCCAACCAGCACTGTCATCAGTGTGGGCCTCACCAGCAGCACCAGGGCAGGACAGCCGATCATAGCAATGGCCGTGGAGAGTTTCCTCTTGTTGCCTCCACTGTAGGTCCCAGCACTTCGGCCTGCGTACTCC
>NW_007579075.1:39339-51714 GCF_000690725.1 Stegastes partitus | reverse complement strand
CCTGGTTGAACTTGTACAGAGCCTGGACAGAAATACAACACACACAAAAAAATGGGTGAAAGCTGGAAGACGGATGGAAGATAGAATTTATATTAACAAGCTCCCGGGGCTTACTGAGGTGCCCTCAAAGAGGTCCAGGATGAAGGTGATGGCGCTGCTGTTGATGCCAATGAAGAGATTGACACATGACAGAGAGACGTAGGCCGTGCTGGGGACGCTGAATATGTAGGACATGGGGTACATCATGGGGCTCACTGACCACCTACAACATAAACACAGAGAGAGATTTTAAAAAACAAAAATAATTAATTCTGCAAGCAGCGATGGTCGGGTCCTCGCCGTACGATTGTCAACCGTCGCACATGTCACGGTTTGGCAGAAACGTTCTCCGGGTAGGACTCTGATCCGGCTTGTCAAGTTTCGGACAGATCGAAGCACATGCGGCCTAGTTATAAGCCACTTCCTGTTTAATGGCGAGCCGAGGCAGTATGCATGGCATGGTGTGCTGGCAACGCGCTCTGGTTTGGACTCGGAGCACGTATGTAAAGTTTCAGGCAGATTGGAGCACGTACAGGCCAGTTACATAGCACGTCTCTTCAAAATTTCTTCAAAATGGCAGACTTCCTGTTGGGTTTAAGGCTTGACACTAATTGAGTTTTTTGTGCATCCCGACCTGCTACATATGAGTACCGATTTTTGTAGCTCTAAGTCCAACATAGCCCCGATGGGACTCTATTGAAATACTGTTGGGGGTGCAGTTGAGCCATGTTGCATTTTAGAGCTTCGAGCTGGCCAAGTCTTTTGTTCATCCCAATTCGCTGCCTTCTAATCAGCTTTTAAATTCAATTCTGGTAATGATGAGCAGACGTTACAAAAACCTTGGCATTGAAATATGTGCCATTTTGGATTAGGCATATTTGGTATTTTACACAATAATATTTTGCAGATTCAAAAGTCCAAAATAAAACATCAATAAATCATGCTTAGCTTGATTTGGAGAGATTAGAATTAAAACAAAAACAAAAAACAAACAAAAAAAACACTGATTTTAACATTGTGTATTAAATTATTTAAAGAGAAAAATGTGACATCTAAGTGCGTCAGTCACAATGCTAGGAAAGCTAATGAAGCAAATGAGGACAACACACCAGTGTTTACGGTAACTATGAAATTTAAAAATAACAATAATAATAATTTAAATAAATGACATTTAACAATGCAGATATGATAATATCGAAAATCATCCAAAAACAGTCCAACATAAAGCAACATACAGTATAGTTACAGTTACAGACTCTCCTGCTACCTCATTACATTCGTATTTTAAGTGTAATTCTTTTGCCGAAAAGAGACAAAACACCCCAAAAACATCCCTCCATTATCTATACACCGCTTAATCCTCACTAGAGTCACAGGGGACATAGTCTATCCCAGCTGACTCAGGGTGAAGGCAGGTTCACCTGGACAGGTCACCAGTCTATCACAGGGCTACACTTAGAGACAGACAACCAAGCACACNACCATTTGAAAGATCCTAGCCAGGGAGGAGGAGGAGATCTTGTACTGAAGAGTGTTGTGGTGTTTCTCGCTTTGGATGCAGCCCGGGAAGGTGCTCTCCATGAACGCTTCAGCAGGGTTCAGGTCTGGGGCGCAGCCAGGCTTCGCTGCCCTGATCTTCATGGTCACCACGTAGCCGTCGCCAAATCTAGGTCAACAGTTTCAGAAGTTAGATCATGTGCTCGTGCGTCTGAGAACCTTTGGTGTGTTTTGTGATGTTAAAACAACTGAAATGACCAACTTGTATTTAAGATGCTGAATGGTTCCCAGACACTTGAACGATCCGTTGACCATGATGGCTAAGCGGGTACACAGAGCCTCGCATTCCTCCATACTGTGAACACAATATAGTGACAATTAAACTCTATACCCATATATATGCATATGTGAGAGCACACACACACACACACACACACACACACACATATATATATATCTTTGCATATATGTATATATATGAAGAGTTTACTTGTAAAAACATTTAGCTCCATCTTCAAAAACCTTCAGAAAACCGTCTTTTCCATCATCTACCTGAGACAACATCAATCAAACTAAACTTATCTCTGAGTCAGATCCACTCAGCTTCAGTTTGACTGACATAATCTCAAGTGAGGGTTTGGGATAGACAAACAAAAACAAAACTAGTTTTCTGAAAACCTAAAAAAATGGAGTTATGTGTTGTTGCAGATGAACTACATGAAATGAGATATAAATCGATTACCTGTGTGAGGTGAGCACCACAGCTCGTCTGTCCTGAATAACACTCATGATGGAGTTCCAGAGAAAGCGTCTGGACAGAGGATCCATACCGGTAGTGGGCTCATCCTACAAGCGCAAAACCACAAATACATGCACAAAAACATTACGTCTGTTCTACCATTCTCATAACTGCAATCTTTATCCAAAACCTCTAATCCAACCAGCACTGTCATCAGTGTGGGCCTCACCAGCAGCACCAGGGCAGGACAGCCGATCATAGCAATGGCCGTGGAGAGTTTCCTCTTGTTGCCTCCACTGTAGGTCCCAGCACTTCGGCCTGCGTACTCCGAGAGCCCCAGCTTCTGGATCGCCCACTCTGCAACCTGGATCAGAGGTGGATAAGCGCCTTGTGTTTACAATGCAGTCAGAAAGTTGGGCACTTGGTCGCTAACAACGTCAGACCGTCCATCCATCATCTATACACCACCTAATCCTCATTAGGGTTGTGGGGGGCTGGAGTCTATCCCAGCTGATTCAGGGTGAAGGCAGGTTCACCTGGACAGGTAACCAGTCTATCACAGGGCCACACTTAGAGACAGACAACCAAGCACACTCACATTCACACCTACGGACAATTTAGAATCACCAATTAACCTCAACATGTTTTTGGACCGTGACAGGAAGTCGGAGAACCCGGAGAGAACCCACGCTGCACGGGGAGAACATGCAAACTCCACGCAGAAAGATCCTGGGCGTCCTCACCAGGACACAAACCAGCGACCTTCTTGCTGCGAGGCAACGGTGCTAACCACCGAGCAGCCTTGCAGCCCAATGTCAGACCAAGTTTTCAAATTCTTGTTTCTTGCCGTGGCAAAAGCTGCCTCTCACCCTGCTGATCTCAGACTCCGGGACTCCTCGGAGACGGGCGTAGAGGTGCAGATGTTCTCTGCCTGTCAGCAGCTCGTCTATGGCATCAAACTGAGGGCAGTAACCCATGTTCTGGTGGACATCCAGGATATCTGTCAAAATGCTGAGAGGACACAATGGAAACAGTAAAACATGATAAAAAGTTCTTTTAGACATACTGGTAATGAGAGGTGTTTTCATTGAGCTATTATAGGCTGTTATAGGAAGGTAATCAGAATTTAGAAAGCAGTTTCTATGCCTTAGCAAGTCTTTGGTCAGACACATGATGTGCCTCAAGCATTCTTTTAAAACACTTAAAATATCAGAGATTATCAGCCCGATACTGATATCAGCCTTTAAATTCCACATCAGTGAACTATCATCGTATTACGAACCTGTGACCAGCGACTGAGGCCTCTCCTGAAGTGACATCGATGTCTCCGGTTAACATCTTAAACGTCGTGGTCTTTCCTGCTCCATTTACCCCCAGGAGACCGAAGCACTGCAGATGGTGAGGAGAAGGAGAAAGACACACAAACGATAAAGTTAACAGACTGTTTCCTCTCCGGATTAAATCGGTTTTAAATCAGTTTAACCAGGCCCGCACAGACCTCTCCGGGTGACACTCCGACACAGATCCGGTCCACCGCGGGGATGATTGTTCCTGTGTATGTCTAGCAGGGCGAGAAAAAAACGCTGAAATAGTTGGTTCACAACGTTGATTGTATTATTTTGTCTAAAATTCCTCATAATAAAGACGAGCGTCTGACCTTGGACAGGTCTCTTGCGCGAAGAATGTCGTTGGTTTTTTCACTACTGTAGATTCGCTCTCTTTCATCGGCCACATCCACGTCTTCATCCAAAATATGAGGCTTTGGGCAGTCTGGTATCCTGCCAGTGGAAAAATAGCTATCAATGTACATGTGCTCTTTACACCACATTTTAGTTCATATTATCTGTGTGCAGTGATATTTATTACATGAAACTCATACGATTTTGCATCCAATTCAATGCACTTGCCAGTTATTGAGGAAGAAGCGATACTGGAAGAGAATGTTGAGGATGGAATAGACGAATCCCTCAACAATCATGCAGAACAGGTTCTTCCCAATGAAGTCCCACTTAAAGGGGTCTGGACTGTAGTCCTCGCCTGAGAAAAAACATATAAACACCATCACCTGTAAATCCTGCCTTCACATCTGGCTGTTTTCTATTAACACACGTTCTACAATCTATTTAATGTGAAGGACACTGAAGCACATAAAAAGTCAGACGCACATAAAGTTTCTTATTTTTTATCATTTCAACAGTTTCACGTCAACGCTGGAGAGTCTAGTGGGGAAGATTTTGTGCACTAGTGCTTTGTAGAGTGTGTTACAGCTCTGCAGCGGGCTCAGGCCTTGATGGCGAGTGTGTCGTATTAGATTCCTGATGCAGGCAATGACTCAGCATTCATTTATAGTGTTAAGATGATGGCTGACAAGTATCCGCTTGCTGGACTGTGAGAAATGTGAGTCTGTGTGTGTTTTGGAATTACCAAAGCGAGCATAGATATCAGTCATCGCCTGGTTCATGGCCATGTCGATGAGACCTCGACCCAGGCAGTAATGGGGGAAGATGAGCAGCAGCGTCTTTAACGCCTGGTTGAACTTGTACAGAGCCTGGACAGAAATACAACACACACAAAAAAATGGGTGAAAGCTGGAAGACGGATGGAAGATAGAATTTATATTAACAAGCTCCCGGGGCTTACTGAGGTGCCCTCAAAGAGGTCCAGGATGAAGGTGATGGCGCTGCTGTTGATGCCAATGAAGAGATTGATACATGACAGAGAGACGTAGGCCGTGCTGGGGACGCTGAATATGTAGGACATGGGGTACATCATGGGGGTCACTGACCACCTACAACATAAACAGAGAGAGAGATTNGACAGTGTACTGTTTGGCATTAACGTGTAGAGGCCTTATCAGGTAGTCGGTGATAACTGCTGTGGTTCTCTTGCTCATGTTGTCTAATCTCAGGTTTTAGAAAATGTTTTTATAAAAGTGAATGTATGTCTGAATAAAAATCCACTTTATTAAGAAAAATGAAACTTTATTTGACATGATTTTTCTTATAGAAACATGACTTTTTTCACATTGTGTCATCTCCCTCTATTGACAATAAAATTTTTATTCTGTAAAAAAACAGTCTTAACCTAGCTGGCTCTAGCACACCTCAGCATAGATACCTGCCCACATGCTTCCTCTGCAGCAGTGGTCAATGTTGACTGGCCTGCCCTCCCAACAGTTTTGTACCACATTAGTCATCAATTTTCTGCCTTGAGTTCTCGCACCAGGATGCCAGCGTCACTGACTACTATCCCCACATCAGTAACCCTCCACTTTTACACACCAGGATGACAGATTCTCCATCACTTTCAGTGCAGATACCAACAGGTACAGGTACCAACTGCTGCAGCGGCAGTCACTCTTGAGTTGTTTATCCTCACAACCTCACAAAACACAACCAAGTTACTAATCCTACGTCACATCTGCTACAACTCTCATCTTTATTCCAGCACCGTAACACACACTCAGAACTCATCCAACCCCGGCCTCATTAATCTCAGTGCCTTCAGACTGTTTTCACCCATGAATCATCTCACTGTCTTCAGCAAGTGCAATAGTTTCAGTCTGCTGGAGAAGATCCAGATGCCACAGACCCACTGCCAATCAAAGAAGTAAGAAGTTCGACATCAACAGTCTCGTGCCTGCATTCTGGCAACATAACGCCAGTTCGACTCATCTTCATGCCTCGCTTAACAATTTTGACTCATCCTGGCCCTGGGATGCCAGTTTTCTCATCTCTATCCTTCCATTCAACAAATTCGGCTCTCTTTCTGGCACCAAGATACCAGTTTCACTAGCTTCATTATATCCGTCAACAGGTACAATTCTGACACTGGGATACCAGTTCCTTACACCATCATACCCCCCCGTCAACCTTCTGTTTAAATTTCCAGTAAAAGATGCCAGTTGCACATACCTCCATTGACCATGTCAATAGGTCACCAGAGAGGCATCCCAATCAAGCATCCTAACCAACTCAACTGGCTCACCTTGACACAAAGGAGCAACAACTTTACCGCAAGCTCCCTCTGGATGGCGAGCTCCTCACTCTATCTCAAGGCCATGCCCAGCCCATCCTATGGAGGAAACTCATTTCAGCCTCTTGTTCCTTCAATTTTACATTACTGCTAATGCTGCGCCAGGCCGCCTGTCCGTCTCACATTCTATTCTTTTATTACTCATGAACAAGATTCCAAGAAGCAGTCACATCTTCACAGACATGCTCCTTGTGCCGGTTTTGGCGGTTCCTTGGTCAACGATGGTCTCCATGACCTAGCCCCCGCGAGCTCTCGCAGCTTCTTCAAAAACTCTCCAGCCATCTTCAGCAGTATTCAAAACCCCACCCCATCATTATCACTACCCTCTCATGGAGCCATGAATGGTCAAGCAAAAATCCCTCTTTGTTTACCTCGCTAGCCTCGCCCTCATCGTCTTTATAAACAAAAGTCTTAGCAACTCTCTCACAGTCATGCCTCTTGTGCGTCACCTCACGTGGCGGTCAGTCTCCAATCTGCTCCTCCTCCATGTCGAACACTTTCCAGGCTACTGCAACAATATCACTGACTCCCGTCACTCCCTCTGTAATAGACTCTGCTCCTCCTTCCATCATTCTATAGAGCCACATTATCCAGCTCCATCTTTTATTGTTTAATTCCAGTTGGGACTCAAAATTCCCATGACACCTCTGCAGCATAATGTATTAACCATGGTCATTTTCCTCTGACATCTGTCCACCCATCCAAGGCATCAGCACGTTTCAGTGTCCTACGTTCCAGCCTCTAGCTGGCACTCTAGAATCTATTCATCTTCCTTTGTTCCTCTGATGCACAGAGTCCATTGCGACATTGACCAATGAGTTAAGTTAGATCCACACTGCCATCCTATGGAACCTCTTCCACATCCTGTATTTGACCTTCCAGCATCTCTGAAGAATGCATGGTGCATTCACTCAAATGAAGTCAAACCAATCGGAGGGCAATCCAACGCCGATCATGTACTTCAAACCAGATTCACACCCAAGCCCTTACAAAAATACACCATAACGAACCAGAAAATCTCAGGATGTTTTGCTTTCTGACCCTCAGTTCGTTACAGAGACTGGTCAAGCCGCAGCCTTCGCACAACTTTTCTTCCACTTCAAAGATCCTGATGACATCCAGAATCCCAGCATGTTCTCTGGTCACTCCTTCTGCATTGACACAGCTTCCAGCTGAGGGGTTCCAGACCACCTAATCAAGGCCACGGGACTCAAGGGTATCGGCTTCTGATCTGATCCTACCCTTAAGATCCACATTATGTCCACTCTTTGTTTCATTCTCATGGGACCCTTCTGGGGGTCCGCCGACTCTGCTGATCCCTGACTAAGCATTTCCCCACACTGTATCAGCTCATTTAAATTATTGCCAATGCATTGCTCGTTTGCATCCAATAAATAATCAAGCTTCAGTTTGATGGTTTTGTCCGAGCTAGTGAATGTAGAAAATAATTAAAATAACTAAAAACCATTGAATGAGAAGGTGTGTCTAAACTTTTGACAGGTACTGTATGTCATATTCCCCAGTGGCTTAAAATAATGTAATAATATCATGTTCTGTGATGCTACATTATGATGTGTTTTACATACATTTTATATTCAAAGTACGCCTACATTCTCAGTTGTAGTTCACGTTAGCCTAACCTAGCCACTAAGTGAGCTTGAAAAGATATATGACTTATTATATTGTATATAATAATAGATAAGTATATTTTTATCTCTGTATTGATGTGTTTTAAAGTTTTATAGTGTAAATCCTGCTCATATACATTGAAACAAACAAACAAAAAAAGGTCACAGATATAAACTAAACCCTAATGTGAATCTGAATGTTTGGACTGTTTTAAAAATATGGAACGACATCACAGCTGTTTTTATCTGGTCACTTGACACATAAAGTACTCCCCTGATGAATCGCCATCTTATCGCGGTGGAGGGGTTTGAGTGTCCCTGTGATCCTGGGAGCTATGTTGTCCAGGGCATTAGCCCCTGGTAGGGTCCCCCAAGGCAAATTGGTTCTAGGGGAGGGACCAGACAAAGAGCGATTCAAAGACCCCAGATGAAAACACAATAAAGGAAAGCCGCCACCTCGCCTGGATCAGGGAAACCGGGGCTCTCTCCTGGAGCCAGGCCTGAGGAGGGAGCTCACGGGAGAGCATCTGGTGGCTAAGCCTTGGGGCCCCGTGGGGCTTGGTCGGGCACTGCCCGAAGAAGTAACACAGGGCCACTTCCCAGAGTGCCCACTACCCACAGGGCAGGGGATCAGGGTCGGGTGTTATGCCCACCGGGTGGTAGGCAGGAGCGGGCGTCCTGGCGTACTGCCCCCTGGTGGCATAGACTAGCTGTAGGGACATGGAATGTCACCTCACTGGTGGGGAAGGAGCCTTAGCTGGTGCGGGAAGTGGAGCGCTACTGGCTAGATATAGTCGGGCTCACCTCCATGCACAGCAAGGGCTCCGGAACCAAACTTCTGGAGATGGGTTGGACTCTCTCCTTTTCCAGAGTTGCCCATGGTGAGAGGCGCTGGGCAGGTGTGGAGATACTCACAAGCCCCCTGGCTGAGTGCCGCCTTGTTGGAGTTCTCCCCGGAGAACGAGAGGGTCGCTTCTCTGCGACTGCGTGTTGCAGAGGGGAAAACTCTGACTGTCGTGTGTGCTTATGCACGAAACGGCAGTTCAGAGTCCCCAGACTTCTTGGAGTCTCTGGGTGGTGTCCTGGAAGGGGTGCTGCCTGGGGACTCCATAGTTGTCCTGGGGGACTTCAATGCTCACATGGGCAATGGAGGGGAGTGATTAGGAGGAACAGCTTGCCTGATCTGAACCAAAACAGTGTTTTGTTTTTGGACTTCTGGGCTCCATCTGCAGAAATCTCTGGTTCAATCCTTCTGGCCACTGCATCTGCTGGAAACGATCTCCACCACCCATGCCACCTGCTTCCCCTTTCCCTCTCTAGCTCCTCTGTCAGTAAGCCCTAGTCTCCTGCTGATTCCGTTTATTTACTTTAGTAGTGTTAATCATAATTGTTCGTTTTAGATTTTTCCTCACCCTCCTGACTTAGTTTTGTCAAGTTTAGGTTGGCGAGTTTTGGTTTCTTTTTGTTAAGTTATTTGTTTGTAATTAGTCCTACTTTACAGTTGGTGTCAGTCTAGTTCAAATTTCCTAGTTCCCCTTTGACCTGCTAGTATTTCCTGTTCTGCTTAATTGTAGTCTTTTGTAGTTATTTTTCCCTTTCCTGTGTAAATTTTTATATACTTCTAAATACCGTAAATATATTGTTAGTATCTGCCTGTTTCCTGTTTTCCTGTGTCTGTGTTTGAGTCTGAGTCCATTTTGTGACACATTGTTGATGATGATAAAGATGATAACGTGTAGAATTCAGATTGTTTAAAATGTCATGTATGTTTCCATGTCATGTTCATTTTGGATGCTTACAGCAGGCAGTGCCTTCTACAGTCTGTCTGCAGAAAGAAACACCTGAAAACCAGCAGGTGAAGCATGATGATAAAATACCAAGCAGCTATGAGGGACTGAAAAGGGCCACAAGGCAAGTAACAGCGAAATAAAGAAAAAGATAGATGTTGTGTTTTAAGGTTGTGCTCTTCATGATAAAAACCTTCTATTTTGAGCACAAAATAAAAATCAAAGGATGAAACTGACTCCAACACAGAAACTCTCAACACATAAGACTTTATTGAATAAAGACTTCAAAAGAACCCATGAACAGTGTTCATCATGTTTAACAGTTCAGTTATACAGGACAAGTCAACATACTGCATTTAAACTTTATTCCTGTTGTTGCTGTTATAAAAGTTATTTAGTCACATCAGCCCAAATGATCACAGAAGTTAATGTCTTGATGGATGCTTCATGGAAAACAAAACAAAACAAAACCTTATACCTGACAACAGGTTCTTCTCAAATTACTAATTGGATTTTCATTGAACAGAAAAACTGTCCCATGCTAGCACTTTAGCAACTGCTGTGGCTTTCTGTGTCACACTACATATAATTGTCTTTCAGCTGTATGCATGTATGCTATTNTGTGCAATAGATTTAACATGAGTGACACCGTCGACACGATAGTTTCAGCCTCTGGGTTTAAATTGCAGTGGTTTTGATTTAAAGGTGACTGTTCAGCTCTAGAAATGTAGAGAAGAACTATAGTACAGTCACAAGTAGTTACTACTAAGACTAGTGACCAAACAAAGTAAGACTTTACATTAAAAAGCACAGCATCAGTGAATAAAAGACAACCTGTTGTTAGCGATTGCACTCCTGGTTTCCAGTAAACTAGTGAGTTGTTGGCATTTCAATGA
The DNA here is from genome assembly GCF_000690725.1 of Stegastes partitus. Taxonomy (NCBI): domain Eukaryota; kingdom Metazoa; phylum Chordata; class Actinopteri; family Pomacentridae; genus Stegastes; species Stegastes partitus. Next base: position 41,093 of record NW_007579075.1, on the reverse strand, counting down.
AAGACACATTTGCCCTTTTAATTTGTGAATCAGAATCCAGCGTTTCTATGTTTATATTCTATTAATTGTGTGTCTGTGCTTCAAATTTATCTTGTTTAACTCTGGAGCTGATTGACCCAAGCGGTGGAACCACTCAGAACTGCTGAACTGTACGTCACCAACTTTAAACTAAACATCTATCAACTGCATGAAGAAGAAAGTCTATCAGCACCATAACCCTTTTACTGCAGAACTAGGACTTTGACACTTGATGTGTATGTTGCTGATGCCTCTGATACTGACGCAGGACTTAGTGTAGACACCAGATTCTTTAATAACTGACTCACTGTAGTGTTTTGTGTATTCGAGCTCAGCAGCTGCAGAGAACGTGACGATTAAAAGTAGAACGTTTGGTTATTCTGCTCCCTGAAAATGTCCGATTAATAAACATACTGCACCTACTGTCACGCCCGCCTCTGAGACCTGTGTGCTGGCAGTCACTCTCCCTCCTCCACTCAGCCTGAACCCTGCAGGAGGGCGTGCCCCCGGGCGGCAACGGTTGGTGGCAGCAGGTGTTGGCAATGACTGTGATGACGGCGGGAGTCCGAGCGCCAACACCTGCCCTTTATAAGCGGCAGCAGAATCCACCAGCGTTGCCGGACCGTTCTCCAGTTTGTCTGCTGAACGCGTCAGTTCAGTGCTCAGCTGCCTACAGCTCCTCGTCTCCTGCTCGTGTCAACCTGGACCCCCTTCCCTTTTCCCTACGCTACTCCGTCAAGTGACCGTCAGCCGTAGGATTTGTAAATAGTGCAAATAGTGTATATAGTGTAAATTGTGTTTATAGTTTAGATTGTGCTTATTGTTTGCTTTTCTGTGCTCGGTAGTACCAGGTTTTTGGTTTAGCTTGTTCTCCGTCCGTCAGTCCGCCGAATCGCTCGATTAGCGCTTGTGTGTTTAGGTTGTTGTTTTCCTGTCAGTCTGTTAAGTTAGCTCTGGTTGTAGTTTACTGTTTAGTCTCTGAGTATTTGTTTCACTGTAAATATTGCACCGCACTTTGTACATAAATTCACTTCTAAATGTATCCGTCTGTCTGCCGTGTCTCTGTCGTCTGCGCTTGAGTTTCTGAACCGTTCGTAACACCTTCAGGCTCCCGATGTTGAAGTTCAGTTCATGATATGTTCACATCGCCTTCGCTGTGGTTTCTGAAATAAGGAGCTCAGATTGACACATGTGACATAGCTACACATTTCATAGGTAAAGTCCAAATTACTCACACCAAGGGAACTTTTATCTGACCAAAAAGTTTCTTTAGGCTCAAAATGACAAAAAAATAGTAAGAACCGATTTTTCTTCCATCATTTTACTAAAATATCAGATTGTTTATAATCTTTTCTCAGTAATCAGTGGCGAAGCTCTTATCTTAACCCTTATCATTTCTAGAAAGCTTTCTGCAGGTCTCCACTGGGGCCATGGACCGTTTTATACCTCTGGTTGTTCTGTGTTTCTTTGTGGTTGTGTGTTGTTGTGTTTCCACAGGAATCTGGTTCCTCCAAGTGTCCATCTCCAGATCTTTGAAGGCTTCCTCGCCATCACTCTGCTCTTCAGTTCCTCCACAGGTTCTGGATGGATTCAGGTCTGGACTCTAGCTCCAGCATCTTCTGGTGGTTTTCTCCACACCATTTCTTCCATAGACTGTATAAAAGATGGACGTAGCAACCGGCCCGAAAAATGAAGCCAACCCGGAAGTGTCAAAAACCTGCAATATCACTACGTCC
>NW_007579075.1:24378-37937 GCF_000690725.1 Stegastes partitus | reverse complement strand
TCCGTAGGTGTGAATGTGAGTGTGCTTGGTTGTCTGTCTCTAAGTGTAGCCCTGTGATAGACTGGTTACCTGTCCAGGTGAACCTGCCTTCGCCCTAAGTCGGCTGGGATAGACTCCAGCCCCCCGCGACCCTAGTGAGGATTAAGCGGTGTATAGACAATGGATGGATAGATGTTTTTGGACTGTTGGAGGAAGCTGGAGAACCCGGAGAGAACCCACGCTGCACGGGGAGAACATGCAAACTCCACGCAGAAAGATCCCAGTGCCCCCACCGGTGCCCCCACCGGGACACAAACTAGCGACCTTCTTGCTGCGAGGCGACCGTGCTAACCACCTTGCAGCCCTGTGACGCACATCTTTTGATTTAAATAAAATGTAAATACTGTGTTGTACACAGGATACACAGCAGCATAATGCCTGTTCTCTTGCACCACATGGTGACAACAGGAACTGATAGGAAACATGCAGGACATCAGGTCCACCACCAAGTGGTCCATGCAGGACATAAAAGTTAGTTGTTCCCGCAGTAAGCAATGGTCAAAAGGTAATTAACTGCATCATACAGCATCCTGCAAACACCACTGATTTACACAAAGGTGCAATAACTGCTGCTGGCAGCTAAAATCGTAATTAGAATTAGTTGGGAGAAAGAAGTCTCTCAACCGTTTCTTGAGTGACCAGCAGTTTCTGCCTGACCAAAGTTACTGTTTTAAAGTCTGATTCTTATCCATCTTAATCTGACTTTCTGGCAGAGTTTTAACAGTGAGTGAAGTTCATAGTGGATTTTGACTAAAATGAACAAAACATTCAGACCTCAGTCCTGCAAACCAAACTATGGCTTAAAAACTGTTGGCATGAGTAGAATTAGAATTGCTCCTAAAATGTACATGTGAATTAAACATACAGTACCTCCACAGTCAACAACAATGTACTGTGTTCCTGGAGACTGATCGAGTTTGTCTTCTCCCTGGTTTTCTGCTATGAAACCATCAGCTGGAAGCCTCTTACAGTAGACTGAAGCTGCCTCTGGCTCCAGTGTTATCAGCAGCTTGTCTTCCTTTCCTTTGGTCACAATACCAGCCTGCGAGTGAACAGAAAAATCAGGCCTTTACATCAGAAATAACACTGTACTGCAGATATCCCACCTCTAGATGTTCTCAGTGTGTCACCTGAGTCGCAGCTTCTCTCATGAACTGCTTTGCTGAAGGATCCCAGATTGCAGGTACAGTCAGCACCCAGGTGAAGTCAGACGCTATAAACTTCCTCCCAGATGTGTTCTCTGCAATGGTTTTCAGTGCATCTTCCTTCAGGTATCTCAGTGCTTCTGTAAACACCGTCAAGGCCTTCATTGACTCCCCATTTGCAGCTTTGATTGTCAGATCACTGTTGACTTCCTGGTGGTGATTGACTGGATATTAGTTCATACAGTAACTTAACAGTGTTTCTGAAGTCATACAAAACATGAATGTTTGGGTCAAACTAAAGCAACAGTTCACTTATGAGACAGTATTCTCATGCAATTTTAATTATTGTCCTGCAGTCTTTGTGTTACTATGTTGTGTCAAGTGGAGTCACAGATTGACATCCCAGGAGCAGCCATTAGCAGAGATACTGGTATGAATCCGGTCAAATAAAGAATATATATATATATATAGATAAGAAAATAAAGCAATTTTGCTTAAGTTTGAAGTTGATTCAGACATTGCAATGATTAAAAATGATTCTTTGTAACCAGTAATTCTAACTGCCTAGTTGAGAAAGGGAAGTACGTTTCTAACTGTGTAGCTAACAAGAAGAAGGATTAAACCGGATGTGGCCAACACCAAAGACTGTCTTGACACTGAGCACGTCTGCAGTTTCCTTATTAGGTGTTGTAGGAAGTTCAGAACAATGTCTGAGTGTTGAAAACTATGAATCGTGCTATTGAGCTAACTGAGTGTGTGTGCTACAGTTTAAGAAAGTGTGTTTGGGAGAATACATGTGTGTCTTTGGGGAATCAGAACAGCATAAAAATGAGAAACAGAGACTCTTTACACGGAGTTCGTCGTGGACATCGCTAAAGTTGGATATTATCTGATTTTGTCCAGGATAGTGGATTCTGCTCTACTAAAAGAAGAGCCCCGATCGGTCTGCAATTATGCTTGAGATGGAAAAGTAGAATATTCTCTTTGCTCTTCAGCAATAACAGAAGGAGCGGCCTGACTGGGCCACCCAGCCAATGCTAGGAAAGTCTTGGACTTTCCTCAGCTCACCCTGCGACCTTTCACCAACGTTTGAGAATATTGGGACTTTCACCTCAACCAACCAAAAGAAATATAACCGATCATTGTAAGACTGAATCAGAATCAGGACTGTTCTACTCCTACTATTTGATGGAGAATTCTCACTGGATTATTGGCACTCTGTACAGGGTTTTTCACTTCCTTTAAGAGATTCTACCGGACTCAGAGCTTAGTTCTGTATTATTAGAATTTTAAACATATTCCTGGGGTTTCCTATCCTAACCTCTAAATTACGCCCCAGCAATTCACCAAGAGCCAGGTCACTGAGAGGAAAGCTGCCGTTACCAACGTGACTGATAGGATCATGAGACTATGAAGGCTATTTAGTAGAGGTAACTATCAGAGTAAGTGGGGTAGGCATTTGGGTGGAGGCAGTTAGAAGCTAGGCGAGTTTCCTTGACTCCAGTTTAACCTGTTCTACTGAACCTGTTAGGCCTCAGTCCGATAGGCAGACAAAATCTAACCCTAGTGCCGTCTCAGTGTCTCAGTCTCAGTGCCGACTGAGACTGACCAACAGTTGTGGTGAGTTGGACCTTTTAAGGCACAGTGGATTTAAAGAGGTATTATACGTATGTTTGTTGGTTTGATCAGAAAATACAGAACATTCTATAAACCAGAGTACTTGTAATAATCTATTTAATAAGATTAATTTACTCACTTTGCCATAGAGGGACATCTTGAAGCAGTTGAAGAATAACTTGTTTCTAGCTTCATCACCCTTCATTTTACCATAAACCAGTTTGGCTTCATAACCAAACTTGAGAAATTCTTCTTGTTCATTGAACAGAATGCAGGTTGGAGTCTTTACCGTCTGCAGTCCAACCTCTTCACCCCAGGTCTTTAAATAGGGATCAGGTTCTTCCTCTCTGGATGTCATACTGTAAGCATATCCACTGTATGTAGTGCCAAAGTCTATGGCTATTATGAATGAGTTGTCCATTGTAGAAACAGGTCCAGGTAGTGAAGGTGAGGAAGAGAATGAATGTAATAAAATGCAGCCGGTGCAGGATATGTATTATCTGAGCAGGAGGCGGCACTCACCGAAGGTTTGCCTCCCAGTGACTTCAAACTACTACTACTACTACTACTACTACTACTACTACTACTGCTGGGATCACACTGACTCAACACATTCAGTTTGGGCAGGGCGAGGACAGAGCGACAGCAAAATAAGACCACGTAACGGCAACTTCAGGTAAAGACATCAGATCATTTTCAGAAATGACACTTTGACCTGTCTACAGATTACAATACCTGCATTGTACAAACTATTTAAGATGAAACAGGAAAAAGACAAAAATTAAACAAAAACAAAAGTTATGTTTCAGTGAAAATGTTGGTTAGCAGGTTTCTGTCAGGACTCTAGGAAAGTTGACTTTTGCATTTCCTCCCCTCTACTAAAAGGTAGTTTAACCTTGAACAGCAAAGCACTGGCAATGGTTAACTATGAGACATAGAGAGGAGGAATTCAATTAATTCTATATGTCATGTGTTGATGTTGGAATTGAATCTAGTTTAAGCTGACATTGAAAAATCGATTGTGTGACAGAATCTGACTGTTTCTGCAGTTTTACTCCATCAGTTCTTCTTTGTACACAGTTTCAGAAGTTCTCAGTGTTTCCATAAAGACATGAGACAGCTGTGAAGTTTTCCCAGTATTCAACAAGGCACAAACACTGATGGATGTAACTTGAAAGACAAATTATGAAATATCTAGCCTTACATTGTGACAACATGCTCTGACATATTTAAGCAGATTAACTTTTGATTATGTTTTGTAACAGAGTGACAAAGACGGACTGTTTCAACCAACAACAAAATTAAGAGACCAGGCAACATTTTCCTGATCTGACTTCAAGGAACCACGTTGAACATGTTTAGCTCAACACACAACAACACCTGGATGGTTCAGTGTCTAATACTTTATTAATGAATCTGTGATTTGAAGGGATATAATCAGACTAATAACTGATGATGTTTTTAAACAGAATCAAACAAATGTAAGAGGAGCTTAAATATGCCAGGTAACATCTTCTGATCTTACTATTAAAATCATGTGTAGCAGGATTTAAACCTAGTATAAATGACACAGTGTGGACACAATAACACCTGGATGGTTCAGTGGAACTAACAGTTAGTTCAACCTGCTTGATCCATTCAGGTCCTTCTGGTATTGATGTCAATGATGGTTCAGTCAGTGCATCTTGGATTAGCTCAATAGCTGTGAGGATTATTTAATGCTCCATGTTTATTCCACAGAGTTCATCTGGAACGCATACAGAAAGAAGTGGAATCATTCATACAAAGGCAATGTACATTCAATGATCGACTATGTGACTGAAACTGATCTTTTCTACAGTTTTACTCCATCACATGTAGGTTTTCTTTGTATACGTTGGCAGAAGATGTCAGTGTTTCCATACAGACGAGACAGCTGTGNTGGACTGTGGGAGGAAGCCGGAGAACCCGGAGAGAACCCACGCTGCACGGGGAGAACATGGAGACTCCACGCAGAAAGACGCGAACCGGCGACCTTCTAACTGCGAGGCAATGGTGCTAACCACTGAGCCACCTTGCAGCCCCATTACAAAAAACCCTGGCATTGAAATATGCGCCATTTTGGATAAGCCGTATATGGTATTTTACACAATATTTTACAGACTTAAAAGTCCAAAATATAACATCAATTAATCATGCTTAGCTTGATTTGAAAAGATCATAATCTTTTTTTAAAAAAGCATTAATTTTAACTATTTGCAGAGAAAAATGTGACATCTAAGTGCATCAGTCACAAGGCTGGAAAAGCTAATGAAGCAAATAAGGAGAGGGTTGTCACAACACATCAGTATTTATGGAAACAGTGATATTTAAAAAATACACACATATATATATATATAAATTTAAATAAATGACATTCAACAATACAGATATGACAACACTGCAAACCATTAAATAACTACCTGGTTAAAAGCCCAACATAGAGCAACATACAGTACAGTTACAGACTCTCCTGAGGCAGGAAGGTACACAACATTACAGTACGTGATGCTTCCACATATCTATGTCTTTGCATATGCACTGTAAAATTCTGTATTTATATCTAATATGTATCAGTGACTTCCACAGACAGCTGACTGATCGGTTCATTAGCCAGCGGATCTGTGCAGTTAATTTGACCCATGTAAGCGCAACAACGATCCGGTGGTGACAGCAGCTCACATTTAGGCTGGATGATGAAAAATATCCAGTACGACATCCAACGGAGGCATCTAAACATCTCCCCATATGTCTCATGTTAGATGAAAGTCAAAACCCATCAATACAGCCACTCAGCTGAACATTAAGGGGCAAAGTAAGAAAAATAATATATTCGACATTACCCTGTTCTCTTTTTGGAAAATCAGCCAGTTGTTTAAAGAATCCAAGTAATACATTCCTTTTCATACAGAGGTACTTTTATCTTGGTTTTGCCACTATTTCACAAAAACACCAACCCAGTACATCTATCAGAGGAAGCACGTGGCGTTTATAGCGGGGCATTTAATTATGTTAGCTTCCTGCAGGGCACGATTTTGTACAGAAAATTGCTCTAATTATCAGCTATTGGCAGCATCAATTTAGAAGTTATTATTACCAGTTATTATAATCAGCAGCCAGTGCAGTTGTAGCAGCGTTGTGTTAAATTTACTTTTCTTGTTTGTTGTTTGCAAACACGGTTACTGAAAACATGAACGCTTACCCATAAAGCATGAGCAGGGTGATGAGTGGTTGGAGGTTGGCCGGTGAGGTGTAGCACTTCTTGTCGAAAAAGATGAAAATTTCCACCACCATCGCTGCGCTGATGGAGTAATTAACCTGGAGAAAGTCACAGAGAAAAGTTTACACGAGCTGCTATCGCATCCCCTCGGTGGTGTTGTCATGCCTGGCATTGGCACGCTCTCAGAAGGCAACCATACCATGTCCCACAGAAAGTTGGCCATCCAGTAGACCAGAGGACTGACCCCGCTGACAAACTGCAGGTGTTTGGCCTGAGTGACCCTCTCCTGGATGAGATAGAGGACGAAGCTGGCCGGGACGAAGGACATGGCAAAGATGACGCAGATGGCCACCACTGCATCCACTGATGTCGTTAGACTGGGGGGAAGGACAGAGAAGTGGGTGAGTTTCTGTGAGCCAATGTCACAGAAAATGTCTGTATTTGCTGTTTTTTTAGCGATGATAGCTGTGAGCGTTGCTTATTAACAAATGTTTCACTTTGCACTCCTGGGTTCTTCTTCTCCTTTCAAGGAAAAGTTTGTGAATGTAAAATATAAAGTAATAATCACTCACACGCTGATCTCAGAGAGCTGCTCTTTGGTGAGGTTCAGAGGATGGTTGATGGCAGTGATTCCATATTCATCCAGGTTAGCTCCTTTGGGCAGGTTTGCACGGAGGATGGCGTTGTTGGCCACATTCATGAAAGACACCATGGCATGCCAGCCCTTATTGTTATACCACACCTAGGAAAAGCATTCGTGTTAGGTGCCATCTGTAGACTACAACACCTACTGGGGTTTGAGAGGATACTATGCGTGGTCTATTATATCGTAATACAACACAAGGCCACATACAGAGCTTCCTTTAACTGACCTTGACATTGTTTTGAGTCTCCATGTACCTGAGGAACATCCCTATATCCTTTAGTGTTTGTCTGGAGTACTCGCCCTGCAAATAAACATTTGTGGGCCAATTACAAAATGAACCATGAAGAGCAAGGTGAGGTAACAGAGATAACTGTGGAGACACAGAGGAAAAACACGTGATATTTGGTTTTAGAGTCTCTACCCCAGTAACGTTGAGCAGTCGTCCCAGCTGAGCCGCAAAATCCTGGATGGTCTTTGGCTGCAGATCTAGAAGAGGGAGCTGTCCTCCCACTGATATGCCTCCATACCTACACACCACAGAGAACAATTCACATGTATAGAGCTCTCCTGCACTCCACCTGCTGCACACCAAAGCTGTACTACCCCATGATAACCACTAGAGGGAGAACTGCACCGCTACACAAAACACTTCCTTCCATTAATTATACTTCAAAATGCACAAAGATACCACAATTTGGACATGAATGTAATTATATATTTGATAATTACATATATTAGACAGATGCAAATTAGAAATTACCTTTGCTCATTCACCCAGTATTTGCTTTTCAAGCTGGAAAGAGAACACACGCATTAAAAAGTATTTAAACACCACAAACTTTTAATATCTTTTTTGAAATAATTCACAGTTTTGTCCTATTAAATGAAAAGTACTGGGCTTTTTTTGTTTTAAAGTACTTTAAAATAATACAGAACAAAGAAACCCTATGTTAATGAATGCTGCTATTTTATGATGTGCAGTCGTTCACTGCATTTGATCAAAGTTGTGTACAGTTTTTGCACCATTTCTTTTTGAAGTGGTACAAAAATTCCATACCTGGTTCTGATGAGGCTGGGGTAGGTCTTCACCAGGTAGTCAGAGATGTTTCTACCTGTTAGGTCCATAAGAACATCTCCTGTCGACTGGATCCTCTGATGAACACAACAGCACACAGTGTACATTAGACAGTCATCAGCACTGCTGGGCCTAATGTGGGTGAAGAAGTGGAAGTGATCCCACTTAGAGATTTAAGTCGTGCGCTTGAGCAGAAGGATTTTGTGTACACAGCGTGGTCGTGCTCAGTATCAGTTACTCAGCCTACCTGTGGAGGTGGCAGGCCTCCAGCTCCCTCAGGACACACAGGCAGCATGGTGAGTTTCCTGGGTGTGCTGCACTGACACTCCGGAGACGGTCGAAGGGAGGTCCACTCCGGACCGGCCAACATGTCTATCAGGGCAGGATTAACTAAGGGCATCTCCCACTCTGTGGTGATGTTGTTACACGGGAAATCTCTACAAGCAGGAGAAATTGACTCATGCTGTCAAACAAAGCAGTGCAGCGGAAAGTCTGGGAAACAAATGGATTTAGAACTGTGAGGGGGCTACTTACTCAAGTGGTTCCTCGGCCATGCAGCGAGTCCCGAAGCCAGGCTTGTCCAGCAAAACCTCAGCAAAATATCTCAACTGAGCATCCATAGGACGCTCATTACTGCAACATACAAATTAATAAAACACAGAATTACAAAAAGTAGAAGATTTTGCAAAATGTGAGACCATTTAATATTGTTCTTTGAGCCACACAAACGTTTACTATTATACTGATCTCTCAAGTGGATCAGTCATCTCTGAGGAGATAAATGACAAAAGGTGACCTGATACCCACCTGAAGAAGGTGTACTGCCGCCCATACATCCAGGGGGTGAGGGTCAGACTGGGATACTCCCCAAAAGGTGGAACGATGAGAGTGAATGTCAGCGCGAGGAAAATAAAACTGGCGGGCAGCACAATCTAACAGAGACAGAGAGACAACTGGGATTCAAGACAGAAACTCTAAAAGTCATATGGAGGCCTATGAGGGACAAACATATGCAGACTGCAGCGTGTTCGATCTCAGCAATGATATATAAAATTCAAGTTGACAGCCAAAATGTTGTTTTTAATTATATTTAATACAGGTAATGCAAAACATGTAACATAAAGTTAAAATATAAATGTCTTAGGATTATTAGGATGCTCAGGTTACCTGGGCAATGAAGTCTTTGTAGGAGCGTGTGGCATGATGCAGCCTCTTGATCAACAGAGCAAAGAACTGCTTGATGATCAGACAGATGCCTCTGACCTGGTAGGATCCTCGGCCTGCCCCGCCGTCAGAGGTATCACATGGACTCTGACCGTTGGACTCTGCAATTAGAGCTCAGGTCAAGTTGGCAGAGCCTCACCGGCACTGGTGGAGTCAAAGCTAAATTAGAGAAGCCAGCCAGCCACAAGCATGTTCAGCCTCCAAAAGCATTTGCCAGCAGAGCTCTACGAGCGTTTAGCAGTCATCATCTTGACTTTTACGGTTTACCAGAGAAAGCTCTGGAACAAATTCAATACGAACATATCATTTGGCCGCATGTCACTAGTTGGAAAGCCCAAGCTGAAGCTTTGCACCGCGTTACGTTGTTGTCAGGAAAAACACTTCTACCAAAATATTTTCAGAAATAGATAAGAAAAGTTTTAAAGAATAGTGTTACATCTTGGGAAAGTCTTGCCAAGAGTTAGATAAGAAGACGGATTGCATTTTCTGCTTCGTACAATAAACATGAAGTCATCCAGATGCTGGTTAGTTTAACACAAAACAGTGGAGTATGGTTGTGTAGCAAGGTTTCAAAATATATATACAGCTATCTTCTCTTATCAGGAATGCCGCCACTTTTCCCAGAATGTCAATTTATTCTTTTATTTTCTCAGTAAACCTTCACAAAGACATTCACAAGTAACTGATGTGTGTTTTCCTGCAACAACAGCAGCAGCAGCAGCAGCCGCCCTGAGCTCTGAGCTGAAAGCCTCGTTCACCTTTTACTGGTTCCATATCAACAGCCACTCTGTTGAGTCCACACAGACTACTGCGAGAGATCTGTTGCATTGATTTCTTATCTGAGACGGTCAAAGAATGGATACAAGGATACGACACAGATGATCAGACTGAGAAAAGAGGGCAACAACGGGCACAACTACACATTCAGACACACAATGAGTCAATAGGAAGAGAAAGGCATGCGCTGTTTTTCTTCTTTCTTACCTTGAGTACATTTCTTGTTGGTTGTATTCCCATCTGCAGTGACCTTTAGGAAGATCTACAAGAAGACAGATTGTCAGTACCCGAGATTAACAGACGCCTTCTTTACAAACATAACAAAGCCCCATGAAACAGAGAAAACAGGCAGTGACTGTATGACAGATTGCCTCAATACAACTCCTATTTTCTTTTCGTTAAGCACAGTCTCATTTTGAAGTCCTGGGACAGCAGTGCTCATTTAAAAATGTAGATTTCTTTTTACATTTTTCCTAATAATTGCTGCGACCGTTTATTCTGGCGACGCTTCCACGCACCTCCTCCAGCGACGTGTCGGACACACCGAAGCTGCTGAGGCCGATGTCCACGAGGGTTTCCTCCAGCTCCCTGAAGAGGCTGGCGTAGGCCCGGGGCTGGAAGTCACGATTCGGCAGCAGATAGGTGAGCTCCTGGCCGATGACCTCGATCAGGCGAGCTTGCGGCACGTGGTGATGGATCAGGGCTGTGATCCGGTCCATGTTACCTGGAGGTGAGGGGAAGAAGTCGATTATTTTAACTTTTGTCACAAATGTAATATGCTTTAAATGTGTTTTTGTCCACTTTCCTCTTGATTTCAGCACTTAATTTTGCACACTCCTTTAACTTTCACTGGCAACATGGGAGGTTCAATCAGCTGACACGTTGCTGTACTTTCTTACCGTCACTGGTTCGTGTCATGTGATCTGACTTTATAGACTCCAGTGCTTTATTTTTACTTCCAAAAGCAGAAGAGGAGCAGCGAATAACAGGATATCACATTAAAGTGTAGTATGTACTCTGGCAAAATTCCACGTTGAAATGACTTTTAATAGGGCCATTTATGGCGAACAGTAGCTCAGGGCGAACAGCGAGAACAGGGTGTTTCTAGGTGTGTTGACAGTAAGTGATATAAATAGTGCAAAGGCAGTACAGTACCGTATTCATCAACACGACAATGAGATTATGCTCCATTGTATTCATAATTTGGATAATGAATAGAGTGAAAACAGGTCCAGGGAGGTTGACAACAAACGTGACTTAGCACACCTCTCCCTGACCCCGATACAGTAATGTGACCTTACCATCCATCTGCCTGTCTGGAGCCTGGCTCTCCTCCTGGTCCGCTTTAAACTTGGAGCACTTTGAGCATTTACAGGAACAATCCTCTGTACAGTCACAGCTGGTCTGCAGGAAAAAATGAAACCAGAAGTCATGATTTACTTTTAAATAACTTGAATTTAAACTATTTTTCTCTCCTCGGTGGGTTTTGGCTCTCCCTTTAATCTCACTGGTTATTTAGGGTCAGATAACAGAAATCATTGTTTAAGTCTGTCGTTAAATATCTTAAAATTGAGACATTGAACCTTTTATATTGTCTAGAAAGGACCTTAACTTGGGGTTGTGATTCGTATGCAGGGTTTTAAATCCCAAATCTAAGCATCCTCTTGCCTAAACTGTGTTTTATATACTTATCTGTTCACATAATAAGTTCTAAAGTTAAAAAAAAAAATCCATCTTCAACCAAAATAAATCACTTTCCTTTCAAAGCCACTGCTCTGCACCCTGTAATTACACCATCAAGTGTTTATCTTCAGTAGTTCCCACCTTCAAAGCGTCATGTTTCATTCGTCGTACGAGGGTGAGGTAGAAGCCAGCGCCGAAACAGTTCTTGAGGAAGATGGGGGAACCGCAGCAGTAGAGGCGGCCCTGAGAGATGATGGCCACCCGGTCACTCAGCAGGTCGGCCTCGTCCATGTGGTGGGTGGACATGATCACCGTGCGTCCTGCAAACCAGGCACGGGAGGGATGACAAAGGAATAAAGAGAGACAGACAAGCTGATTCATGTTTTAGGACAGACTTTTCTCTACGAGCTCAATCTGTAAAAGAACACAGCAGGATATAGCTGTAAATATTTAATATAGAGATTTCTGTCCAGCGTGAGGTGTCATACATTCTGTATTGATCCAAGAATCGATGACAGAGCAGCTCCAGTGTGACTGGAGGCATTTGCGATAAAACCTGAGGTTTCGTTCAGCTTAGAGCACTTCGTGAGGGTTTTCTGGAAGAAGTGTTTGCTGTCAGTAGTGGCCCGCATGACGCAATGATTAGTGCAGGACTTAGGAAGGATTACTTGTGGCCTGACTGGACAAACCTGTCAGATCTGTTCATCTATTCATCTAAAGTATCTAGAATATTAATGGGTAATTAATTCTAGTCTGTGAACTGTTTTCCTACTAACAGAGCTAACTACAGACATACAGCACCATGTAAATGGTCGGTTAATGTGTAAAAAAAAAATTAGATGTACATTAAATTAAACATAAGGAGCAGTTGATGTGGTGCTCGTAACTGATTTCAATTTATCATAGATGCACGAGTGCATCCTAAACCTACTGTGGCTCTTTAAACTCTCTCACCTGAGTGAAAAGCATTTTGATTAACCAAAGTCTCACTTTAGAGATTACATTTGCTAAAGCCCTGAGCCAAGGGGAGGTACAGAAGTGTCCATTCAGAACAACTGATTTACAACACGCTGAAAGGCTAGTGTGGAATTTTTGCCCAATGAGGCCAAAAATGAAAAAAAAAAAAAAACTCACTGCCCATTCCAGTTTTAATGCAGTATTGCTATCATCACCACCACAGCAGGGAATAAAGCAGTAGGGCCAGTGTTACCTGCACGGTATTTGAGCAGCAGGTCCCAAATAGAGCGTCTGGAGTAGGGGTCCACTCCTGATGTGGGCTCATCCAGAATCACCACTTTGGCTCCACCAACGAAAGCCAGAGCCACTGACAGCTTCCTCTGCATGCCCCCTGGATCAGAACACAGAGACGTACACATGGTGCATTTGTTAGCATTTCAGATCAAGTTCATTGTCATGTTGCTGTANACCATCCAATAAGCACGAATGTTACCAGGATCAGTGATTGTCACAATGAATCTGTGATCTAATGGGATTTATCCTGATGATATTCAACAGAATGGAAGAGATGGAACATCGCGACCAACAACGAAGCCAAGGCACCAGGTAACATTTTAATGATCTTACTTGAAGGAACATATTGAACATGTTTAGCTCAACACACAGCAACACATGGATAGTTCAGTGTCTGCTACTTTAATAATGAATCTGTGATCTGATGGGATTTGTCCTGATGATATTCAACAGAATGGGAGAGATGGAACATCGCGACCAACAACAAGACGGCCCATCCAGGTAAGATTTTCCTGATCTTACTTGAAGGAACCACATTAAACATGTTTAGCTCAACACACAATACAACCTGGACGGTTCAGAGTCTGCTACTTTGATAATGAATCTGTCATCTGATGGGATTTCTCTTGATGATATTCAACAGAATGGGAGAGACAGGACATCGCAACCAACAACGAAACCAAGGAACCAGGTAACATTTTCCTGATCTTACATGAAGGAACCACATTGAACATGTTTAGCTCAACACACAGCAACACATGGATGGTTCAGTGTCTGCTACTTTAATAATGAACCTTTCACCTGATGGGATTTATCCTGATGATGTTCAACAGAATGGGAGAGATGGAACATCTATACCAACAA
>NW_007579075.1:16805-23331 GCF_000690725.1 Stegastes partitus | reverse complement strand
TGATGATATTCAACAGAATGCGAGAGATGAGACATCGCAACCAACACAAAGACCACGGATTGAGGTAACATTTTAATGATCTTACTTGAAGGAACCACATTGAACATGTTTAGCTCAACAAACAGTAAAACCTGGAAGGTTCAGAGTCTGCTACTTTGATAATGAATCTGTGATCTGATGGGATTTCTCTTGATGATATTCAACAGAATGGGAGAGATGGGACATCTCAACCAACAACAAGACGAAGAAAGCAGGTAACATTTTCCTGATCTTACTTGAAGGAATACATTGAACATGTTTAGCTCAACACACAATACCACCTGGATGGCTCAGAGTCTGCTACTTTGATTATGAATATGTCATCTGATGGAATTTATCCTGATGATATTCAACAGAATGGCAGAGATGGAACATCGCAACCAACAAAAACACCACGGATCCAGGTAACATTTTCCTGATCTTCCTTGAAAGAACCACATTGAACATGTTTAGCTCAACACACAATACCACCTGGATGGTTCAGAGTCTGCTACTTTGATAATGAATCTGTCATCTGATGGGATTTNGTCGCTCTTCCCCCTCCTTTGTTTACGTTCCTACCATTTGCGCTTCCTTCACCTGCGTAGTCTCCTATCGGGCTTCGTGTTGGCGCAGCATGTCCAAATCACAACCGGCCGCCGCAAATTTTAGCGCCGTTCACTGTTCTGATGCCCAGCAAAGTCTCCCGGCCGCAAGATTTGCGTCTATGCGCAGCCATCACCATGGCAACCATGTTTGTACATGTACATGGTACAAAAACTTTATTGGTATTTTTAAAATATACACACAAAAAAAAGATACTGAATTTACGCATCTTATGTTAAATAACATTAAAAACCTGGAAACGTAAATAACAATAACATTTATATATATTTTTAGGAAACTCTTTTTTTTTTTTTACATAATTTATTATAATTTCACAAACATTTTAACTAATAGATAAAATTGTTAATTTCAAGCTTAATACTTTAAATATATTTGTGCATATACTAGATGCAATCAGTGGTAAACAGTAAAAGATTAATTAGCCCTTTACAACAAAAATGTTAAATGATTGTATTTTATTCAGTGAATATTACTGATAAGCATTTGTATCTGCCACGTCTTTTATTTTATATAATTTATCATTATAGCTATTTATTTAAATTTCTATATTTATATATGTACATGTATTCTTCTTCTTCTTTTTCTTATTCTTCTTCTTATTACTATCATTATTATTATTATTATTATTATTCCTATCATTATAGTTATTGCTTAATTTTTACACATGTAAGTTTAATTACTTGAGCATTGAAAAGCCAAAACATTACATGTATTAATATAATTACTGTACTTTAGTTATTTAGTATTTCTGGTGCCAGAACTGCAGTATCACTGTTACTGTTTTTGTTGTTGTTGTTGATGGTATATTGTTCACATTAGTGAGCATAAATACATTTGTACATTTGTCCAGCTGCTTTCACACAGACCTGAGAGGTTCTGGGTCAGTTCATCTCTCTTGTGAGGAAGACCCAGGTCCTGCAGCATGTTCTCCACCTCCTCCTCAGCCTCTGCGATGGGCCGGCCTTTCAGCAATGAGTAGAAGAGGATGTGCTCCGCTACAGTCATACTTAGAACAAACGGGAGAAACAACAGTTAAGTTACAGCTATGAAACTGCACATGCAATACAATGCCATGTTTATTTCTGTTTGTTTATCACACAGTTTGATGAAAACTCAGTTCTGGTGTCCAAAAGCTACATATTTCTGTATGTTTGGAGCCTTTTTTCTGTATGTTTTGACTACATGTGTGGGGAGTTACATACTACTGAAAAAGGATGTTGTGCTGAGGGCACATTCCCAGAGACTGACGGATGGTGTCCATGTCTGTGCGGATGTCTTTGCCATAAATGGTAGCTGTCCCCGAGGTGGGAGGGAACATACCAGTCAAAATAGACCTGGGGGAGACGGAGACAGAAAGACAGATGTTTTAGACATTTAATGCATAGGTATGTGTATGCTTGCATGTGCAGCATCTTCGTCACGTACATAGTGGTAGTCTTCCCAGCTCCATTTTGGCCCAGAAAGGCAGTGATCTGACTCTCGTAGAAGTTGATGCTGAGGCCATCCACGGCCGGCGTGATGCAGCTGCCGAACACTTTGACCAGGTCCTGGATGCAAACACCCTTCATCAGATCAGCGGGCTCGGCCTCGAAGAACGGCTGCTCTGTACACGACAAAGACAAACACATCTCTGAGTGAACGATGATCAAACCAATCACATGAAAAGTGTAATTTTCTCTCCTCAAATGTCTATGAAAGAAGATCAACAAATATGGGGTCAGATGAAAGAAAAGGAAAGGCTTCCATCACTTATTAACGAAGCACGAGATGCTAGCAGTGTGTGTTCACATATGCCAGCAAGTGCAAACACACACAAGGGCACTGAATTCCCACACAGTGAATCTTGACTGGGGGAGAGTGACAACAAGAAAAAACCTCTAATAACTGTACAGTCGTCCTCAAATTTATTCACACCCTTCCATTAAAGAAAAGGCAAAATTCATAATAGTCACTCAAATAATTAGAAACTGAACAAAGTAATAATAAATAAAAATTTGTTAAATTATAATTTAGTGAAATAAGACATTGCTTTTGAATTGTGGTTGAAAAGAATAATTTAAAAAATAAAATAAATCAAAAACAAAACTAGAGCACTTTGCTGATGAGCAGTGAGCCAAAATCAAAATAAGTCTGACTGAGAGTTACAGAAAACACCTGATGGCAGTGATTGGCTCAAAGGGTTGTTCAACTAAATATTAGTTTATGGCTCCCATCATGCTTGTTTGCTTGTTTTTTTATATATATTTCTGTTGAACCACAATTCAAAAGCAATGTCATGATTTTCACTACGTTTTTATTTATTATTACTTTTGTACATTTCAACTTTGTTCCGTGATTTTTTTTCCTTCTTTAACGGGAGGGTATGAATAAATCTGAGGACGACTGTACTTGAACACATGCTGTAATTTGTTCCTTGGCTTTAGAAAGTTGCAGATATCTTAACGCGCTCTCAGCTGTAGAACTCCATCATACTTATTATATATTGTGGTACAGCTAACCCAGGAGGTTAAACAAACTGCATGTCTCTTTGTAAGACAATCAGCCTTTTGTTGCAAACAGCAAAACTCAATCTGCCTCCATTGTACCGTCTTGATCCTGGTTCCGCTCAGACTGGTCCTCCTTCCCCAGCCGCTCGCGCTGATCATGGTGTTCGCATGACGGGTTGCTCTCCACGGTCTTGGGTTTGTCCTGATCCTGGTTTTCCTCCTCCTCTTTTTTCTGCTGCTCTCCTTGCTCCTTGTTTGCCAGGTTATCGAAGCCTTTGTTATCCAGCTCTGTTTTGCAGTTGCCTTTGGAAAATGGGGCTTAAATTAGTATGTTGCTGGAAGAAAAACAGTCCAGTCTGCTGTTACTTATCAACAGTTTTGTCATAAATCTTTTCTAATGAAGCAGTGAGAAGGGAAGCAGTGTGCCAGGAGCTGACTTGCATGTCATATCCCTTCTCTTTTACCATCCACTGTGAAACAAAGTCTAAAATGCCAAAAAAACGCAAATAAGAAATATGTAAATGAATACCTGAAGCTGGAGCCACGCTGTTGAACCAATAGCAGGGCAGGAAGGGGAAGTAAAATGGACGGCCGATTCCATACTGTCCTGTGATGAAAACAAATGAAATCTGATGTAGAGGCACATGATTTATTTATTTTAGATGGTAATCTGACCTTTCCTTTCTCTGTAACACACTGACCAGGGAAGACGTTGTCCAGGTACCAGGCCAGAACCGCATAGAGCACCGTGTCCAGGCCCATCATGCAGATGGAGGTGAGGAAGGAGAACTCGTCCCCCTCCAGAGGGCTGGTCTGGATGTTGTTCCACTGCAGACCCAGACCCTGCTCCTCGTACCGTGACAGGTACTCTGTCCCGAAGCCAAACGCCACTTGGGACAGCAGGCTCTGAGTGAGGAGGCAATGGTACAATCATGGATGTTCTTCAGCAGAGTTTCTATCAGAATTACTGAGTTTACTCATGACACACACACATGTTTCTAATTATCGAAAAGTTCTGTAACTTCATGTCTAACTGATAGCATATGTTGAAGTACAAGTTCAAGTACAAATGATTCTAAGGAGATAAATCCTGTATGGTTTCCGTTGGGGGGTACCCACCACCAGGAGCTTCATATCTTTGGTGATGCGGTCTTGCCAGGCAAAGCAGAAGATGTGCGGAAGGTAAAGGGTGAAGTAAATGATGCCGCAGCAGGCTGCCGCGAGGTTTGCCTGGTTAAAGAAGACGCTGAGGAGGAAGCATTGCATGATGGTAGCCGTGGTGAAGGTGAGCAGAAAGAGGAAGAGGAGGATGGGGTTACTGTAGTTCAACACTCGGCCTCCCTGGAGACAGGAAAGAAAAACACAGAGGGGAGTTTTATATGCACCGCAATGCTTTATATAAATATCCTACATATTTGGCTTGGATGGGTGAAAACGGCTAAGTTTTCCTTATAATTTATTAAATTGGATTTTCAGGAGCTTCAAAGACTTGGCAATGTCTGGCAACATAAGTCATGTTGTTATATTTAGTATCTGCCTCATTTTATATGTTGTGCTGAAATGGATTCGAGTCAAGGACATGATGTCATTTTTAAAAGCAAGAAAGAAAAATCTACAGTGTATGCATGTATTTAATGAACCTTAGAAAGTATGTGTGTTTATCCAGAGTTGCAGGTAATGAAAATTGTCTTGCAAATACCTCTACAGTGATATGAAATGAAAATTATCTTTTCATACGATTTAGTAGTTAAATCTGGTTTTGCACAAAGCTTCCACTAGATGTCGCAACATCCCATCGGTACCACAACGTGTCATCTCAGCAACATGAGACAACTTGTACCTCGGGTACACCTGTTAATCATTGACCTGCCCATTCCTGCAAAGCCGTTGACATAATTCCCATGATGTCATGGTATTCACAGTTCTGTCATCAATGATTTGTAGGGATAGTATGTACTCAGTGAGCCACTATTATCAATGAATTCTTTCAAGGAAAAAGGCAGTGTAATGATTCACAGTAAATGAGGCGACATCTTGATGTTTATATAATAACTGGGGACGTATTGAGTCAATCAGAGTCAGCCACAGACAGATCTGTGTTGAAAGATGAACTGTTGTACTAAATTTTAACGGTAAAAATGCCAACAAAGTAAATGTAAGTAATGATCAGAAATGTGCTGGAAGGTAATAAAGGGAGCTCAAGCTTTTCACCAGCCTACATGTAATGAGTAAATATGAGCTGAAGAGTAAGATTTTGATATTATTTTTCCTCACCATGATGATAGTGGTGAGGAGAGCGGTGCTTGTGCCCATCATGATGAAGCTGTCAATGAACCAAGTGGACCAAATGACGCTGTTGGTGACCCCGGTGGCCTTCAGGTTCTCCTTCAGGCGTAGTTCCTTCTCCAGAACGATACTCTTCACTATCATGGACACAGAGTAGACCCAGGCCAGAACCATGAAGATGGGGAAACAGCGATTCAATGTCAGCATGAACCTGGAAAGAGGACAAATGAAGACGGACAAACTCAGAATGATTCTCACGTGTTTTCAGGTTAACTACCAAAACAAGTATTTACAGTAATTTTAATTAATGACTGTGCCTTGAAAATCCAAAACTAAAAGAAAGTTAAAAGAAATTCTGCCATGGCTGGTGATTAAACTTTGAATTCAATAATCGTTTCCACTCACAAATCGTCCACATAACAAGGGTAGGGAATCTGCTGGAGGTAAACACCCAGTGGCCACTCCTTTCCTGTCTGAGTCTTGATGATTCCATGCTCTATTATGTCCTGAAGGTAAGCAAAGCCACCCCAGATATAGCGGAGGTCTTCCATAGGATCAGCTCTGGGGCCCGGGTCCCAGTACCTGAGAAACACAAGGGTATTTAGCCTCCAAATTTTTCATTATTATGCTTTTATTATACATAATTTCTACATGAGTTGGATTCCTAACCTGTCTTTGACCTTGTTTGTGCGCTCCACTACATCAATATCCATACGGATCTTGAACTGAACATGAGGCGGGACCTTGGTAGTCCAAGAGTGCATATTTACAAAGACAAGGCCTGCCCAGAACTTGCTGTCCTCCAAGAGGTCCAAGGCCCGATGGGTAACAGCATCCTCATCAGGCAGAGGCATGAACTTGTCCAGGATCACACACTGTAGGAGGGAGCAAGAGAGAGTAAATGGACAGGTGCAGTGGAAGCAATCAAAAGCTCTTTTCAATAAATCTTACAAAAGTGACTGACCTTGATGTTGTCACTTATCTTATAACTTACAAAAAGGCTTAGTCCAATATATATATATATATTTAAACAACACCAACAGCGTACAACCATGATGTGAACACAGTGGTGGTTTGCGTTAAATGTTAACATTTGCTTGCTAACAGAA
>NW_007579075.1:0-15909 GCF_000690725.1 Stegastes partitus | reverse complement strand
GGTTTGCTGAGTGATTACAATTCGTCCTGTGGTGGGCATTCATGTCTGCACCAAATTTCATGGTATCAAATCTCACCACGACATTCCACTAAAAAGCCAACTTCAAGTTGGGGTCAGGGGTCAACATGATAAATCATTTAAAACCATGAATGTCAGTATAGAGTATTGTTTCTATCCATCCAGTAGATTTGGGAATTTTTTTACTGAATAAGGAAAAATTTTAATGGCAGTAGCGAAAGTCATGCAGTTACTAAAGTCATCTTGGATTCAACCTTTAAGGACCACAAATACCAAAATGTAAAATCTGTCTCATAGTTGTTGAGGTATTTTAGTCTGGGCAAAAACATCAGACCGTCCCTCACATGTCTCAAAAGGTGAGAATTCCAGAGATGCCAGTGTCGGCCTGAGTCACAGCGATCCTCACGCATTTGCATTGGCATTTCAGAAGTGTCTCTTCTCTAAAAAGCGTGTCTGATATAGCCATTCACTGTAAGCTAATGCAAATAGGGAGTGCCTTGATCCAAAAGGAATCGCTCCAAAACAGCTATTTACCCCTGAGCATGCACAGATACCCTCCCAGACCCAAAACACACACATAAACTCAATTTGCCACGCAAACACAGATTTGCATCCAAAATGTATGCATATATGCAATTACAGGCACAATGCACAGTAAAACGTGCCAAAACAGTTGATTCAGATCTAAAAGGCCATCCTGTTATGTACTCAAGCGTTCACCTATTAGCACTGCAGCCCCACTGAGCGGAGTGATACGCATGCATGCCACCAACGTGAGCCAGCCAGCCTCCAAGCCCACGGTCATTGTTGTCTCTTTATAAAGGATGGTGGACGGAGTGACAGCTGTAGCTAATCGGCCTCAATCGTTCCCACTCTCCCTGTCACCCTCAAGTGCTGTAAGCTTCAACTTGGACAAAAACAAAAAGCACCAACCATCTACCCGGCCATGCCCCCAGGTACCCCCCGTGTCACCCCCCAGTGCGATAGGCCTCTCATCCCGATTAGCCTCTGCAAGGAAAGGGGCAATTTTAACTTTGTTTCAAATGCATTGGCCCACTCAAATGTGGAGGGCCCTCACAAACGATGGTATGTGATGTTTTTTTGTTTTGTTTTTAACCCTCCACTCAATCAACGGTAAACAAAAGCAGCTCGACAGCTAGTTTGTTGCTCTGGCTCATGCCCACCTGGGAGGATTTCCATGTCTCTGGACTGAGGGACAAATTGTAGAGCCCTAAGGGTTTATCTTAATGCTCACACATCACATCAACAGTGGTATTGAGCACACAGCGGTTAGGTAATCAGGGTATTGAAATCAACAAGTGACAGGACCTGTGCTTAATTGGATTATTTCATGAATGGGCTTTTCCTAGAACTTAACATTTCAGGTGAAATGAAACGGCAAACATTCTTCTGTCAAACTCCAAAGCAAGAAAAGGTAAAAAAAAAAAAAGTTAAAAAAAATGATCCTGACACCTTATATTCATCTGGAATGTGGAGCCCCTCTTTGACTAGTCAGTATAATTCCACACGCTGATACATTACTCAAAATCTGCTCAGTGCTGCTTGAGAGGCAGATAATTTAGCCTGCAACAGGAGGAAGGAAATGGCAAAAGGGCACAAGTCCTTGGGTAACGTCCACTCACATCCCCATACTGGTTGAGCATCCGAATGACCCGGTCAGTGAGGTTGAAGATGTCTCGCCAGTCGAAGTCGGGGACGTCATCTGGACGATCCTCCGGTGGGCCGTTGTAAAGGAAGTTGAGGATGTGTTTGGAGGAGAATGGCGCCTCCTCCAGACTCCTGTCAATGAAGTCCATCACAGATGGATTGCAGATGGTGTCCTGAAACAGAAGGAAGTACGGGTAATGACGTTCATTTTCCTAGTTTTTTTCCATTAACCGCAAGAGCCCTTTTTTTTTTTTAAAGAAAACATTGCTGAGACAATGGAGGAAAACAATAAACAAGACATCACAAGCAAGAAAAGAAGAAAAAAGAGGATAATTCAACAGCAAAAACCACGAGCAGTGTTATTAGATACAAGTAGATGGTGAATGTAACATGATGAGGAGGGTTAGAAGACAAAACAGGGCTTACATCGAGGTAGAAAGAAGTGTGAAAGGTGGACAGTGTGACAATGAGAGGGATAAATGGAAAGGGGAACGAGATGGCATATTATGGTAAGATAAGCGTCTATATTCAAACAGGAAATTCCAGAGATCTCAGCAAAATTAACGAAGGAAAAGATCAGGATAAAATAACAACAACATCATCAGTCACCTCATTCAAAGGCACAATTGTTTGGCATTGGATGTCATCTGAATGGCAACAACGAGGTAGATCATTATCATATGTATCTTATGTCTCACAGACAGTGGTGTTGCTATGTGTGTGTGTTTTCCAGTCCGTGGGTGTCATTTTCAACCATAGTTGAGATAAAGTAAGTTCGGTGATATTAAAGAGATTGTCCATGGGATCTAATATCTTGTCCATTCATCTTTTTAGTCATTTGTTTTCCTGTTTAAAGCGTCTCAACTTATTGATTCCGGTGTTGTTGTCCTACCCGGATCATCTTGACTTGGACTCCATCTTGGAAAAAAGCCCAGATCTGAGGAGCCACCTCTTCCCAGGCCTTCCCCATCATCCTCAGCCTCTCCAGCTCCTCAAATGTGGTGTTGGCCTGCAGGAGGGATGGAAATGTGTGTCAGTAACTGGTGCTTCACGACTGGTCATTCAAGAAATTATTATTAAAAACACAATTATTCTCACTGGTGCCTACATTTTGGTGAAAAACAAAGTATTGGAACAAATGCAAACATTTGCACACATGCGGTACACAGTAGGAACGAACATGTTGGGGAAAACACCAGATGTACACGTGTGTACACAACATTCAGACAGTCAAACACACACACTGTCACAGATCTCCTAATCTGCCGCTACATACCATTCCCACATTAAACTCTCTGTGCAAACAGGCTTTGTAAAGACAACACACACATTCTCACACAAAGAGTTCCCGCAGGCCCGCACAGATAACCGACAACTGCGCAACAAATGCACTCAATGCCAAATCGTCAAATATTTACCGCACGCTTATCGTTAAAACCCTGGATGTGTGTGGGTACAGTGCTTTGTGTGCCGCATACCCATGGCTGGCTACTTCAGCATTCAGTCATGTGCAGTGGGGGATGAAAGCACTCAAGAGTACACCCAATTAAACGCCTTCCTCTTGTGTGTGTCTGATTTTGGGTGACAATGGGGACAATGGAGCCGGGGTGACAATGGAGGCCGTTGGTGACAACTGGCTGAATGCATTCAGCCTGCCCAGTGAATCCCAGTCAGGTTCCCACAAGTGAGCGCTTCCTCATTCCATGAGGCAGTTTAAAACAGCAGCTCAAGAGGACGGGAATTCTTTAAGGTGTTTGGTCTAAAGGGGCAATTGAAGGATCTCGTAGCTAGCCAAGCTGTAGCGTGTTTTAGGCCTAACTTTGGACCTAGACACTCTGTTCCACGTGTATTAACTATTAAACTAAATGAAACATTTGTGTCGCGAGACGGTGGTTAACCCTTCGTATGGTTGCTGATTCTGAGATGACTGAAGAAATATTAAGTTTCCTAACAAATGCACCAGAAATAACTCTCAGTTTCACCATTTATGTAAACAAACTGGTAGTATATGGCTGTATTTGTAGTAGTGTTGGAACAACAGAAAAAGAATTGAAAGATTCAGTCAGTGTTTAAATCGTTTTTTAGTTTTTTAGTTATTTCTGATGATGTTTAACTCATTAAACATGACGTTGAAGAAATATCTTTTTTTCTTTTAGGCAAATCTGACTGATATGACCTCAATGCAGTTTAAGATGAATTCTTAGTCCCTACCAACCCAGTCTCACAGAAATTACATCTCTATTCAGTTAAACTGCCTACTCACATCTATTTTAACAGAATTGTGTTTTCTACCCAAAAGGTAAGGCTATGACACTGTAGAAAACCCTTCCAGCATAAAAGAGTCACAATGTCCATGTTGGACATTGAAGGCAAAGTGAAGGAATAAGTCAAGGTTCAAGGTAATCTTCGTTATCCCAGAGGGGCAGTTTGTCCTACAGTCAGCTGTACACCACAGTGGTCCACTTTAAAAACTACACAACAGACCAAAAATATGACGATACATCAGCACTTGTTTTTGTTTTGTTCTCACCCTCTGGTTGATTGGATTTAGGAAAATGTCATGCTTTGGCTTAAAACTCACCTATTTCACCATGTTAACTACATGTTCAAAGGTTTAGGAAAATATCACAACCTGGGTGTTTAAAGCTTCTGTTCCATTTTCTGGTTTATCAGGTTAATCAGTTCCACCCCATCTAATATGTGAATGAGTGGCTGGAAAGTTGTGATAATTTAAAAACAATACAAACAATGATAATAAACAAACATAATCCAGGAGAAAATAGGTTTCCCCTTAAAATATAACTGAAAAAGCAGTTTAGTTGTATAGGAACATAATGTTTTGGAGACAGAACTGTTCCTGCAGTGCGGGTTGACCAGTACAGTGATGGTAGGATACAGACCTACATAGCGTGCTGCACGTTACACAACTGTAAAGCATGACAGCATATGTTTAAACGCATGATTAGTTTGTGTTTGACAGATGCAGGGACTTCATAGATCCACACATTTTAGAGGAAGCAACAGCGCAGAGTTACATCTAAGCCACTTTAAGGTATGAAAGACTTTATTTTCACTGAAAATGCAAGACAACGATGACTTTATAGGGCTTAAATCAATGGCAAGCAACTTTGAATCAGTCAGGTAAATTTGTAACGTTATCGTATTTCTTTATTAGAAAGCACTTTGGGTCAACGTGTGTTGTTTTGAATGTGCGATATAAATAACAGTGACTTGGGCTGCCTTGACTTTACAGGGCAATGCTTTCAGCCTTGTAAAGCGGTGGATTAACCCCTTGGTCAGTGCTCTCTAGGTGCAATTAAGGTCCCAATCAGAGGGAAGAGGAAAACAAAGAGGTCATTAAAGGCTGGGAAGGAGGAAACACAAGTGAGTGAGTGTGTGTGTGGGTGTGTGTGTGTCCTTATGTGTGTGATCCCACGTCTTTAAGGACAGACTTCAGTGCTTACATAACAGTGAAAAAGCCATGGCGCCAGTTGACTGTGTGGCAGTCAACACAGCCGATCAACTTCTGTTCTTCCATTGCGACCAAGCCATCCATGACTGCTGCCCCCCTGAAGGGCTTTGACCAACTCGTATCTACATCTAGATACAAAGGCTTGGACATGACACGAGGAAAGCTGATCCCCTTTTGAGGGGAAACGCTTTGTTCACTGCAGTGGATCTGAATGCTCCAGAGAAAAACCAAGACATGGATGTCATTGAGTGACAAAAAAAAAGAATCAGTTGAAATCAATGATATGAAACTCAACTCATTTTATTTTTCAATAGTTTAAGTCTTTCACATTTGGGTTTTTTGTAGGTGCACCACTTGTCTTTGATCCTGCTAACAAGCCAGTTATTCCTCTATGTATTTAAATCAACCCCAAAATGCACAATAAACTCGTCATTTCTGGTCTGCAATAAGACTTTCTTCCACAATATGATCGATGCTACTTACATTTCGTATGATCTTCCTGACAGCTGGTGAGTCAGGAGCGTAGAGGATCCGTCCCATCAACATGGGCTTGACGGAGTTCCAGACGATCCTGGTGACGGGGTTGGACTCCAGCTCTTTCATCAGATCGTTGCAGAAAGGAGCTTTAGGAGAAGATTATGTGTTAGATAATCACTGTTGCAATATGAGTCAAGCAAGACACTTGAACACCTGTAGCAGACTGTCGAATACGCCTTACAACAAAGAATTTGGCAACCAGTTAGGAAAACTGGGTGGCTTATTAAACCACAAACGGGTCATTTGTTTCCATGCTCATCTAAATATGTTTTGTATCGCATTGGGTGGGTTTTGGGTGAAAAGCACAATAAACAATTTTATTAAATGCATGATAGATTCAGAAAAAAACATGTTTTCTCCTTCATGACACATTTCCAAGGTGGGCTAAAAGTTTAAATGAACATTTTTTGGATTCCTATCTATCATGCAATTCGAGCAGGGAGGTATCTGTTTCTCCCAAAATGAATTCTGCAGCATGACATTCACCCCAAACATGCAGCCAAAGCCATAAAGATCTATTTAACAAGAATGCTGACACAGAACGTGGACCAAAATCACAACCTTCCTGGAAGAAGTAATGAAGATCTCCCGATATTGCGCATAAATTAAAGACAGTGACTCCAAACCAGATGTTGCTCTAAGCCTTTGGATGGTCTTCTCTTATGTCGTATTATATTCTGTGTCATAATAATACTCGATGTACTCACTGGTGCTGTTGTCATATGTGTAGTGGCTCTGCGCCCAGCCACTGCTGATACCCAGGAAGGCTTTGTAGTTGTTGTCCTCGTACCAGTTGAAGGAGGTGACTCTGGAGAAAGCCCCCTCGGTGTAGCCACACACCAGGCTGGAGGCAGCAGCCATCACCTGCCTGAAGGACAGATTGTTCTGGAAGAGAGGAGTCATGACCTGGATAAACTCCCTGGAGCTTCTCCGCTGGAAAAACTGTAGCGAGATAAGAAAGGACAACAGAGCTTAACAAAGAAAGCAGAAGGCCTGTGGATTTCAACACTTCTCCTATGTGAAAGATGTATTCACATAAGATAAGTATTACATTGTCATATATGTAAAGAATCAAAGAGACTCCAATATTTATATGTTGAGAAATATTAATGGTATTGTTATAATGTTTTACAGTAAAAACTCTCTCTGCAGCCACTTCACTACGACAAAACACATAATTTGACAAGATCTTACGATGTGAAATATATACAAATGAGAAAACCTGTGACGTGTTATTGATTTGAATTCGACATGTCAGTGTCATAATTTTAATAGAGGGCCATACAAACTAAAATACCATACACATGATAACCCTACATGTTAAATGTAGTCCGTTTAAGACTCAACAACATGCAGCGACTTGTGTATTTGAGTGATGAGCATCATGTGCAGGAATTTTGAAACCTGACAGATGTGCTCATCCTGATGTTTTCCTATGATGTCACCACAGAACCAATGCCCTTAATGCCATTTTAGATAGTTTAACGAGAGATAAACTATCTGCCTCACTACCATTTGTTGAAAAATCGTTTTTTCAGATGAACTAAGGGGTCAAGGTTTTGATTTTTTGGGGATCTTCCTTTTCTGACGAGGAATGCCTCGTCTCCTGACAGAGACAAGTGTCTCGCCGACAGGATGTCAGACTGTCAGCTACGATGAATGTCCCATGGAAACATCCACAACAAACACAGCAGTATCTCCACACACAGACATAAACAAAATGCTTAAAATACAGGTAGACCACAAATGACACTTAAGTCTAACTTTAAGTCACGCTTGCTAAAGACAATTGTGTTTATCCTCTGAATGCAGCTTATCCCGGAGTGACTAAGTTAAACCCGACTGAAGCAAGACACTTCATTAGTCAAAACATGGTCACACTGAGGAGGGTCACCCAAGCAAAGGAATGCATGTAGACTTAAAGTTAGTGCGATGAGGACAAACAGATCAATTAATCACCACTGTTGTTCAACCTTTTCCATGACTGAGGCTTCACCTGTTCTTGCAGCCTCAGTGATTTTTTTTTTCTCTTCCCATTAGGATGGTCCCATAATGATGATGTATGTGTTTTTGAGGCTAAATGGGCCTGTTCTGAATTTAGCCTTCCTTATACGCACTAAATGATATCCCCCTACTGTCTGTGTTTGCGTAAAAACTCAGGCAAAAGGAAGCAACTGCTTCCTGACAGCTAATAATAGCAAGCAGTGAACTTTTGAATGGAGCTACTGCGGCTGCATGGGCCTGCTCTTACCTCTTGGAGTTTGTCCGAAGCGGCAGAGACAACACGTACCCAGAAGTTAATGTCAATGCCTTCAGAGTGATTGTCCAGAACAAGAGGAAGCTGATGAGAAACACAAACAAGGAATGAATGAATGCTTGAGTGACTTTTTCCATCTTCACAATTCATCTTCAAATTTTCAAAAGCTGACACCACATTCTTCATAAACCCGTTTCTTCCACACACAGACACTGTTAATAACAGGTGACAAAATCCATAGCGACGTAAACATACTGTGGTGAAAAATAAGTGGAACACTGCAGTCATCGTTCGTATGTTTTTGCTCTCCCTTATCTTTACCTGACCGTTGCTTTCTATTGAGGATCTGCTGGTTTGCTCAGAAAGCCCACAACACAATAGGCTAAAGGTTTCAGGAAGCAGCACGAGGCCAAGACATAGAATTGCCAGTGGAAACATCCTTCCTCTTTGTCATTTCTTCCTTTCTCCATACATGTGGGTGAGAGATTGGGGGGAAGTGGGGAATGTGAGTAAAATTCATCTCAGCAGTTTGCTAGTTACGGGAATCATTTGGATTTGTTGGATTTCTTTCTGTAATTTTGTAAGATATTTACTAAGTGAAGCGTCTTGAAATGAAATGTTGTGAATGTAAATAAACTGAGTCGTATTTCAGGCTGTGTCTGTAACCATGCTGGACAGTAGTGGTCCACAATGGGGGAAAAAAACAATGACGTTGAACAACTTGAGAACAAGAACACAAGGAATGGTGGTAAAAGGCAACATCTTTTGTTGCTGCTGCGCAAACAGAGACAGACAAGCACATAAAACTAAGCACACTTGGCTCTGTCCCATGTGTGTCAGCCATTGTTGTCGTCCGTCTTATTGTGGATCATGTTTACTCTCACTGATTGCTAAAGAGAGCAGCGTCTACGCTAAGCTAATTACAGAAAGAGGCCAAGTCTGCTCAGCTAATGCTTACGGTTTTTACACATTGTTTGCATTACCCCTGAGGCATGTAGACAGAGCTGGAGCACACTATGGATTTAGTCTTTTACAGACAATTCATTCATTCTTTTTGGATGTAATTAAGTTTCTTTAACCTTTGCCTGATTTTTAAATGTGCAGACAATACATTCTAGCTGTGGCAAAAGTTGCATGGTAAAATGTCTCTAATGCATAAAGTGTTGTTTTGGAATTTCGGTTTTGTTTTTTGTTTTTTCAGCACCATGACTGGAGAATAAGGTAGTGTTTACTCTGCACTGCATTTCCCTGGGAAATATTTGTCCCGCCCTATGAGTCACAGCCCTTATAAAAATACTAACATCTGTTTATCCAATGTGTCTGTTGGCTTTAAACGTGATGCATGTCAGACAATAGGCTTGTGTGAGCTTGTTAGGTTTTGGTCTGGATGCCATACGTGCACAAACTGCTGATGGGGAGTCTGACCAGAGTGGAAACGAGAAGCTCAAAATGTACAAAATGACTTCATTCTGAGCTGATGATGCAATGAGAAAACCCTGAATCATGAAAGCTTTGCCTGAAGTCAGTGAAATGAGTAGGTAGCTGTTAAAACGTTTTGCTTTCATTATCAGTATTGTTTTTAAAGGGTCCAATTAAGATATCTAACATGTATTTAGTTGCATTTTCAGTTTCCCCATTTGTTGGTTACGACATACGTTAAGAAAATCTGCTATCAATTTGCCAACTACATGAATGCATTAATTAGACACGCTGTGGCTTAAAGTTAACACTTTATGACATTGCTTGACAACTATTTTACATTATCCTGCCAAATCCTATACCGTCCGATGCCAGCTTAACATCAAGACATTCAGTCAACACAAGGCTCAGCGTTGTCCTGCCTTCTCTTGTTATTTGCAACTTACCCGTTGCAAACAACATGGCAAGATCCCAAATTGGATGTATCCAAATGCAACTCCATACTGCCCTTTCCTATTTCCATTAACTAGCTGCCAACTTTCAGTATGATGGCATTTCTTTAAGCTGCATACAGTCACCAAAAATGGATTGCTTAATAGTTTTACTGGCAAGACTGTAAGCAGTGTGTAAATTTGGAAAAGGCACTCCCAGTTAAATTATGGAAGGATTAGATTTGATTGTGCAGACATTTTTTAGAGGTTGTGTCAGTGAAAGTGGAAAGCCAACAGATGAGGCTGTTTCAGCAGAGAGCTTTAGAACATGTACACAACCTACAAGTGGCATTTGAGTGTGGTCGTTTAGTCCTTCTGGTAATTTCAGTATATTTATACTGCTGTCTACGTCAGCCCTCCAAATCCAAGAATAAACCAACACTGACCAGCCGGAAGACTTTGAAGAAGTCGACGTTGGCGTAGAATTTGTCCTCGATGATCTGCAGCCGCTGTGGGGTGAGGATGCACATGGCGTTGCGAACGGCGTAGAGTCCTCGGCGGCTGGGGAAAATGAGGAATCGCTCCAGAAGGTTCAGGCTGCAGGCGATGTCTTTTAAATGCAACTCTGGGACTCCAAAAGCAAACTGGAGGGGGGGAAAAAAGTAGACAGGAGATGTGTAGTAGCTGGGTTAGCTGGAACACCAAATATACAGATGTAGAGTTTTATGTGATTTCACTGTGATGTCTTTCAGTTTCTTAATAAAAAAAAGCTGGTGACAAATTAAAGGAACAATCTGAACCCTTGTGAAGGGATTTGGTGACTCTGTTGTGCTGTGGGAAGCTTTTTGCTGCCATTGTTTGGGTCCACTTGTCCTTTGAGAGGGAAGAGTTACTGCAAATTAAGTTGTTCTGGGTGGTCACCTTTATCCTATGATGAAACGTTTCCCTCCTGTTGGTTTGAGTATCTCAGTCCAACTCAACACCTATGATAGATTTTAGACCAACATGTTTGACAGCACTCTGCACCACCACCAACATCATTAAAACACCAAATGAGGGAATATCTTTTGGGAGAATGGCGTTCGTCCCTCCAGTAGAGTCCCAGGCACGTGGTGGCGCAGCACCTTGGTAAGACGCTCGATGTTGTTTTTCCTTTCATCCGTCACCCATCTGTATATTTTGTGCTTGTGGTTTGACATCTGTACTGTTTACATCAATACTTCATGTCAGTTGCTCAAATGCCACAATAGAGGAGCCGTTCCAAGAAACGCTACGAAGGGAACAAGTCATTACTTGGTAAATACTTTCAACAAAAGCCGAAGTCTCTCTTCATGTTTAATTGCGTTCCAGCAGAAACCAACTTGCTGGCATGCAGATGTTCTGATGCACAGGTTGCTGAACAAGATCTCAGAATGAATGAGATATTGCTTAATTAATGCTAAAATGCTACACTGTGCACCGCAACACTATGTGTGTGTGTGTGTGTGTGTGTGTGGCAGTCTGTTTATGCATGGTTGTGAGTGTCCACGGACCTGTTCAGGCCTGATTTGGGCATTAACTAGATGATACACCACAGACTCTGTCAGAGGAATGTCTCTCAGCAGGAATGACGTCAGGGTCTCATCGTCCTTTAGGATCGTCTCCACCTTTACTCCTCGGCCTGCAGAGAGAGACAGAGCGATTTCACACAGAGATAAAGAACAGTAACTTTAATTGTCCTCAGATGTATATTAGTTTTAAATAACGTAATATTGTTCTTGCAAAATTTCCTTTTGAGTCAGACAGTGGATAAACTGGATAAGTAGAAAAAAACGGGATTCTTAGTGACGCATATTTTGGGCAAGTTGCAACAAATCTGCTTCATTAAAAAGATAAAGGTTGAATACTATCCACCTCTGCACGATTACACTATTTCCAGCGGCCTGTCTGTGCACGAACAACGTTAGACTTGCTAGACAAAGTGCTGTTCTGGCTTCTGTCCAGGTCCTACGGTTGCTGAACTTGCTTAGTGATGCACTTGTAGAAAACAACACAGACGGTAAAGGCAAGACACAAAGTGGAAATGAGGGAAATGTTCATCCCCCAGAGGGGACGAGTGTAACGAATGGAAACGGAATGGAAAAGTCCTGAAAGCACGTTTCTGCCAGAAGGGGAGATCGTGTATGTTTCCAAAATAAAGTATGTTGAGATTAGAGACATTTGATCGGCAAGTTGTATATTAGATGTGAGTATATCATGTAACAAGCTTGATTTTGTGCTTCCGAAACTTTACGTAAGATTATTTGTTGGAAAAAAACAGAAGATGTGAGCTAAATGACCACTCGTTTTTGTATAAGAGGTAAAGATATAAGGCAAGTCAATGTATAGCTGGCTAAAACAAAAGCTCAGTCATGTTGATTTGTTTTGTACAGCCAATATGTGCATTATTATAGCCATCTAAACTTGTAATGTGGCAGTTCCATAGGAATACAGACACCATGAGATATAACGCTGTCATCAGCAGCCACACCAGCTCAGCATAATGACTGGAAACAAGCAGCCCAGCTCTGAGTGTTCACTGGTTGTCTAGCACCTGCTCAAGGCCAAGAAATAATCCCCCATAAAGCCTCCATTAAACAGCACCTTTTCGTTTTTGCGCTTCGGCCTTTGTGAAGACGATTAAACAAATGAGAGTGAAGTGTGAATTAGTGAGCATTAGAAGTGCTGGCAGGCGCCGGCTGATTAGCTCCATGTTTAGCAGACAGTTATGAGAGTTGATGAGGTTTTGTCAGCCAGCTCTCTGCCAGAAAACAAATAAGAGCACTTCAGGAAAATGACGATCCAAGGTGCCATCGCTGCCACACAGCAGGCGTTTATTATGGAGCTCCTCACACACATTTACTCAAAGTCGAGGGCCCTGCACGCCGAGTGTGTACATCAGCTCGAACAGTTTTCCGTTTAATACGACCAGTCATGAGTCAAATTCATTACTTACGTAACTCGGTTCTCAACATGATTCAGTTTTCTTTCCAGGGGCTCATGGGAACTTGATTGGAATGTGGATCTGTATCTCTGTTAGCTCTGTTAGTCCATCTACATATTTCTCCATGAGAGTGGCAGCGCAGAGAGCAGCCAGACATAATCATTCACAGGCTGGAATGCACTCAGCCTCATTCCACTCCCATCATAAAGGTTTATTTTGCCAGCAGGGAAACATGGTGTATATACATGTATGCATGAGCAGAGAACAGTCCGCATGGGGTCCCTGGAGATGGGATCAGAGTTTCTGACTGAGCGGATGGGCAGCACGTGAACTGCTTTCCCACCAAATAAACAGCAAGGCAACGTAAGCAGCTTACATTACGGGCCTGTCTCGAGCCCATGTGATATAATCGTGTTATACTGTACAAACACGGGCGGACTGATGGGAAAATACGTGACTGTGACGCAGTTTTTGGTGGATGGTGGATTCAAGGTTTAAAACACGATTAGACGGTTATTATCCCCCGGGATTAGAATATGAAAACCTCATATGTTTCACAATACAACACACAAAAGTAGTACCTGAAAGCAGACTTAATAGCTCGCGAGGTTAACTGTAGTCGAGGTGTATAATATCATTTATATAAAATTCTGACAAGGAAATCCAGAGAGCAGATTTATCACCTGTGACAATGAAGCAGCTACTAGGAGTAAACTCACTGACCTCGGCTTTGCTTCTATAGGCTCTGATGTTTTTGTGGGATGTTGATGAAAGCCCGGAGCACTGACCTGAGACCTGTTCGGGATGAGTGCGCAGAGTGTCCATGAAGTTACTCATGGAAGTCATTTCCCTCCAGAGGCGACCCAGCTGGAGAAACTCTGGGTCACTTAAAAGAAGCTCTTGAGCGTCCGAATAGAACTGAGCCAGTCTGAAGGCCAACAACAGAAGACACTTTAGTAAACAACAGTTTAACGACACTCACATATATGTGCATGTACACGTTGCGGTTTGGAAGTCAAACTAAATACATCCTCCTTGACTCCATTACATAATTTTTCTTCTGAGAGCAAATATTTCGTAGGAATTCAGCACCACGGGATTAAACGGATCACCCTCTGCTCGCCCAGGGTGATGCTTACATGGAGTTGTTGTAGTTGGACACCAGGCCAGGAGATTCACCACGGGTGGGGTATTGAAAACAAGGGTTGTTGGCATTGCAGAAGATTCCCTGGATCCATGGCAGGACACCAGCTGAGGGCATGGCCTTGTTGGGGAAGTGACCTGAGGTGGATGAGATTCTGTTGGCTTTCTGTGCTTTACACCAGTATTTTAGAAACATTTACGAATACAGCCGAGCACAGAGGATGTCGTTTTTGTGGTATAGGGTTGTTTGCTCACATTCATGCTGACGGTAGAGCGGGTTCACTCTCCTCAGCCACACCAGTCCCATGAACAGCATGACAGGCCACATGATCTCCATGAAGAAACGGACCTGGTTTTAAAAAAAAGTGAAGTTTGTTTTCAGTGAGTCATCCACTTAAAAGATGTTAACCAAAGTGTTTCTGATGCTCAAGTCATCCTGAGTGCATCCATAGAAGGCACTTCTTTTAGGTTCTTGACGACGTTCCACCTCTCATCCAATAAATACCTGGGCCTCCCCATGAGTGACTTATAAATGAGCAAGCTGCAGAGATGAAACGTCGTCAAGAGCTAAAAACAAGTCCGGTCGCCTTCTATGGAAACGCTTATATGCGTCTCCAGGTAACAACTGGTAAACTGATGCAGTAGGCCAATAATCCCCGGGCTCCACATTCTCACTCCGTAAATACAGATCGAGCTGTAAATTAACACCGAGTTTAACGATAATACGCAATGATGTAAGAGGATACCGCTATAGAAATCAAGCACGTAGCGGCATACTGCGGAAATACATTGAAGTCTTCGTTGTGCATCTATAATGCAAAGTATGTTATCTGATATGATGAAAACTGGTACATGTTACTCAGATGTATGTTTATTATGTGTTAATTTAATCTGACCTGTGACAGATTTTGCAAGTTTGCAGCATAAAGCAATAAAGATGCTTTAAATACATTAAGTTATATTTTTAGTTTAGTTAAATGTTCAAGACTTATGTTTAAAAAATAAAAAAAAAGTGGCAGCAGAAGATAAGTTGGTGTGTATGGATATTTTTGATGTAAATCAATATGACAAATAATCCTTCATGTAGAGACATTTCAGCCAACTGTAACTTTCACTGTGACAGCTGTAGTGTGCAGCTGATGGATGAGAAAGTTTTACCCTCTGCCTCCTGCGAACCGTCCAGTTCTTCCACAGCAGGAGTCTGACCTGTCGTCCTGCCCCCATGGCTGCTCCTTGTGACCCCCGCAGGGGCTGCTTCCAGCCAACAAACCTGTCCACAACAATCCTATGAGCTAAACAGAACTTCCTTATGTTTTACCAACATGTTCAAGATTTTAAAATGTAATTTAATGACAGAGGGCTAAATGAGGCTTCATTACAAATCAGCCCGTCCATTCATTTGGTGAGAGCTCATGTGAAAGCTAGCAATAGCTCAGTAATGAGGTTAATGAGATCAGGGGACTTCACATGGTCAGCGTAACCTGTGCACAGTCTATATATGTGCTGATATTACTATTCATGGTGGATGGCGCGACCCAAAAACAGGAAAAATCGCACATCCCCGGCACACATACAACACTTAGTTTAGCTTTAGTCAGGTAAAACTATTATGCAACTTTATGACTACGCCTTCACGAATTAGATCAACTAGGACCAAAGCATATAATACAACATCACTTACCCTCAGAAGAACACTTGCACCGTAGGTTGATGCTCAATAAATAAAGCATAGCACCACATAGTCTACCGAGTGTTCCTTGTGCTTGCTAACACAGCTTGTTTGCAGACCTTGTGAATAGTTAAGCAGATTGATTTAATCTCCTTTCTCAGCGCTGGAAGGCTGTGAACTCTCTGCTTCAATCCGTGGAGGCGTACATGGCCTGACCACATGGCCTCCATTATACTGTATAATCCTACCGCTGATATAATCCTGCCTCCATTTAAAAAGAAGCATTCAAACTTATGTACACTATATTTCGATTAATAAATATCACAATGAGAT